>NC_088414.1:47644712-47687212 GCF_034236695.1 Oncorhynchus nerka
AACTCTGTTAAACTGTCTCTGTCTCCCCTTAACTCTGTTAAACTGTCTCTGTCTCTGTCTCCCCTTAACCCTGTTAGACTGTCTCTGTCTCTGTCTCCCCTCAACTCTGTTAAACTGTCTCTGTCTCCCCTTAACTCTGTTAAACTGTCTCTGTCTCTGTCTCACCTTAACTCTGTTAAACTGTCTCTGTCTCCCCTTAACTCTGTTAAACTGTCTCTGTCTCTGTCTCCCCTTACCTCTGTTTAGGTGTCTCTGTCTCCCCTGAACTCTGTTAGACTGTCTCTGTCTCTGTCTCCCCTGAACTCTGTTAAACTGTCTCTGTCTCTGTCTCTGTCTCCCCTTTTAACTCTGTTAAACTGTCTCTGTCTCTGTCTCCCCTTTTAACCCTGTTAGACTGTCTCTGTCTCTGTCTCCCCTGAACTCTGTTATACTGTCTCTGTCTCTGTCTCCCCTTAACTCTGTTAAACTGTCTCTGTCTCTGTCTCCCCTTAACTCTGTTAAACTGTCTCTGTCTCTGTCTCCCCTGAACTCTGTTAGACTGTCTCTGTCTCTGTCTCCCCTTAACCCTGTTAGACTGTCTCTGTCTCCCCTTAACTCTGTTAAACTGTCTCTGTCTCTGTCTCCCCTTAACCCTGTTAGACTGTCTCTGTCTCCCCTCAACTCTGTTAAACTGTCTCTGTCTCCCCTTAACTCTGTTAAACTGTCTCTGTCTCCCCTGAACTCTGTTAAAGTGTCTCTGTCTCTGTCTCCCCTTAACTCTGTTAGACTGTCTCTGTCTCTGTCTCCCCTCAACTCTGTTAAACTGTCTCTGTCTCCCCTTAACTCTGTTAAACTGTCTCTGTCTCCCCTTAACTCTGTTAAACTGTCTCTGTCTCTGTCTCCCCTTAACTCTGTTAAACTGTCTCTGTCTCCCCTTAACTCTGTTAAACTGTCTCTGTCTCTGTCTCCCCTTAACTCTGTTAAACTGTCTCTGTCTCTGTCTCCCCTTAACTCTGTTAAACTGTCTCTGTCTCCCCTTAACTCTGTTAGACTGTCTCTGTCTCTGTCTCCCCTTAACTCTGTTAGACTGTCTCTGTCTCTGTCTCCCCTTAACTCTGTTAAACTGTCTCTGTCTCTGTCTCCCCTTAACCCTGTTAGACTGTCTCTGTCTCCCCTCAACTCTGTTAAACTGTCTCTGTCTCCCCTTAACTCTGTTAAACTGTCTCTGTCTCCCCTTAACCCTGTTAAACTGTCTCTGTCTCCCCTTAACTCTGTTAAACTGTCTCTGTCTCTGTCTCCCCTTAACTCTGTTAAACTGTCTCTGTCTCTGTCTCCCCTTAACCCTGTTAGACTGTCTCTGTCTCTGTCTCCCCTCAACTCTGTTAAACTGTCTCTGTCTCCCCTTAACTCTGTTAAACTGTCTCTGTCTCTCCTTAACTCTGTTAAACTGTCTCTGTCTCTGTCTCTGTTAAACTGTCTCTGTCTCCCCTTAACTCTGTTAAACTGTCTCTGTCTCTGTCTCCCCTTAACTCTGTTAATCTGTCTCTGTCTCCCCTTAACCCTGTTAGACTGTCTCTGTCTCTGTCTCCCCTTAACTCTGTTAGACTGTCTCTGTCTCTGTCTCCCCTTAACTCTGTTAAACTGTCTCTGTCTCTGTCTCCCCTTAACTCTGTTAAACTGTCTCTGTCTCTGACTCCCCTTAACTCTGTTAAACTGTCTCTGTCTCTGTCTCCCCTTAACTCTGTTAAACTGTCTCTGTCTCCCCTTAACTCTGTTAAACTGTCTCTGTCTCTGTCTCCCCTTACCTCTGTTTAGGTGTCTCTGTCTCCCCTGAACTCTGTTAGACTGTCTCTGTCTCTGTCTCCCCTGAACTCTGTTAAACTGTCTCTGTCTCTGTCTCTGTCTCTGTCTCCCCTTTTAACTCTGTTAAACTGTCTCTGTCTCTGTCTCCCCTTTTAACCCTGTTAGACTGTCTCTGTCTCTGTCTCCCCTGAACTCTGTTATACTGTCTCTGTCTCTGTTTCCCCTTAACTCTGTTAAACTGTCTCTGTCTCTGTCTCCCCTTAACTCTGTTAAACTGTCTCTGGCTCTGTCTCCCCTGAACTCTGTTAGACTGTCTCTGTCTCTGTCTCCCCTTAACCCTGTTAGACTGTCTCTGTCTCCCCTTAACTCTGTTAAACTGTCTCTGTCTCTGTCTCCCCTTAACCCTGTTAGACTGTCTCTGTCTCCCCTCAACTCTGTTAAACTGTCTCTGTCTCCCCTTAACTCTGTTAAACTGTCTCTGTCTCCCCTGAACTCTGTTAAAGTGTCTCTGTCTCTGTCTCCCCTTAACTCTGTTAAACTGTCTCTGTCTCTGTCTCCCCTTAACCCTGTTAGACTGTCTCTGTCTCTGTCTCCCCTCAACTCTGTTAAACTGTCTCTGTCTCCCCTTAACTCTGTTAAACTGTCTCTGTCTCCCCTTAACTCTGTTAAACTGTCTCTGTCTCTGTCTCTCCTTAACTCTGTTAAACTGTCTCTGTCTCTGTCTCCCCTTAACCCTGTTAGACTGTCTCTGTCTCTGTCTCCCCTCAACTCTGTTAAACTGTCTCTGTCTCCCCTTAACTCTGTTAAACTGTCTCTGTCTCCCCTTAACTCTGTTAAACTGTCTCTGTCTCTGTCTCCCCTTAACCCTGTTAGACTGTCTCTGTCTCTGTCTCCCCTTAACTCTGTTAAACTGTCTCTGTCTCTGTCTCACCTTAACTCTGTTAAACTGTCTCTGTCTCCCCTTAACTCTGTTAAACTGTCTCTGTCTCTGTCTCCCCTTACCTCTGTTTAGGTGTCTCTGTCTCCCCTGAACTCTGTTAGACTGTCTCTGTCTCTGTCTCCCCTGAACTCTGTTAAACTGTCTCTGTCTCTGTCTCTGTCTCCCCTTTTAACTCTGTTAAACTGTCTCTGTCTCTGTCTCCCCTTTTAACCCTGTTAGACTGTCTCTGTCTCTGTCTCCCCTGAACTCTGTTATACTGTCTCTGTCTCTGTCTCCCCTTAACTCTGTTAAACTGTCTCTGTCTCTGTCTCCCCTTAACTCTGTTAAACTGTCTCTGTCTCTGTCTCCCCTGAACTCTGTTAGACTGTCTCTGTCTCTGTCTCCCCTTAACCCTGTTAGACTGTCTCTGTCTCCCCTTAACTCTGTTAAACTGTCTCTGTCTCTGTCTCCCCTTAACCCTGTTAGACTGTCTCTGTCTCCCCTCAACTCTGTTAAACTGTCTCTGTCTCCCCTTAACTCTGTTAAACTGTCTCTGTCTCTGTCTCCCCTTAACTCTGTTAGACTGTCTCTGTCTCTGTCTCCCCTTAACTCTGTTAAACTGTCTCTGTCTCTGTCTCCCCTTAACTCTGTTAAACTGTCTCTGTCTCCCCTTAACTCTGTTAAACTGTCTCTGTCTCCCCTTAACTCTGTTAAACTGTCTCTGTCTCTGTCTCCCCTTAACTCTGTTAAACTGTCTCTGTCTCTGTCTCCCCTTAACTCTGTTAAACTGTCTCTGTCTCTGTCTCCCTTAACTCTGTTAAACTGTCTCTGTCTCTGTCTCCCTTAACTCTGTTAGACTGTCTCTGTCTCTGTCTCCCTTAACTCTGTTAAACTGTCTCTGTCTCTCCCTTAACTCTGTTAAACTGTCTCTGTCTCCCCTTAACTCTGTTAAACTGTCTCTGTCTCCCCTGTCTCTGTTAAACTGTCTCTGTCTCCCCTTAACTCTGTTAAACTGTCTCTGTCTCTCTAAACTGTCTCCCCTTAACTCTGTTAAACTGTCTCTGTCCCTTAACTCTGTTAAACTGTCTCTGTCTCTGTCTCCCCTTAACCCTGTTAGACTGTCTCTGTCTCTGTCTCCCCTCAACTCTGTTAAACTGTCTCTGTCTCCCCTTAACTCTGTTAAACTGTCTCTGTCTCTCCTTAACTCTGTTAAACTGTCTCTGTCTCTGTCTCTGTTAAACTGTCTCTGTCTCCCCTTAACTCTGTTAAACTGTCTCTGTCTCTGTCTCCCCTTAACTCTGTTAATCTGTCTCTGTCTCCCCTTAACCCTGTTAGACTGTCTCTGTCTCTGTCTCCCCTTAACTCTGTTAGACTGTCTCTGTCTCTGTCTCCCCTTAACTCTGTTAAACTGTCTCTGTCTCTGTCTCCCCTTAACTCTGTTAAACTGTCTCTGTCTCTGACTCCCCTTAACTCTGTTAAACTGTCTCTGTCTCTGTCTCCCCTTAACTCTGTTAAACTGTCTCTGTCTCTGTCTCCCCTTAACTCTGTTAAACTGTCTCTGTCTCTGTCTCACCTTAACTCTGTTAAACTGTCTCTGTCTCCCCTTAACTCTGTTAAACTGTCTCTGTCTCTGTCTCCCCTTACCTCTGTTTAGGTGTCTCTGTCTCCCCTGAACTCTGTTAGACTGTCTCTGTCTCTGTCTCCCCTGAACTCTGTTAAACTGTCTCTGTCTCTGTCTCTGTCTCCCCTTTTAACTCTGTTAAACTGTCTCTGTCTCTGTCTCCCCTTTTAACCCTGTTAGACTGTTAGACTGTCTCTGTCTCTGTCTCCCCTGAACTCTGTTATACTGTCTCTGTCTCTGTTTCCCCTTAACTCTGTTAAACTGTCTCTGTCTCTGTCTCCCCTTAACTCTGTTAAACTGTCTCTGTCTCTGTCTCCCCTGAACTCTGTTAGACTGTCTCTGTCTCTGTCTCCCCTTAACCCTGTTAGACTGTCTCTGTCTCCCCTTAACTCTGTTAAACTGTCTCTGTCTCTGTCTCCCCTTAACCCTGTTAGACTGTCTCTGTCTCCCCTCAACTCTGTTAAACTGTCTCTGTCTCCCCTTAACTCTGTTAAACTGTCTCTGTCTCCCCTGAACTCTGTTAAAGTGTCTCTGTCTCTGTCTCCCCTTAACTCTGTTAAACTGTCTCTGTCTCTGTCTCCCCTTAACCCTGTTAGACTGTCTCTGTCTCTGTCTCCCCTCAACTCTGTTAAACTGTCTCTGTCTCCCCTTAACTCTGTTAAACTGTCTCTGTCTCCCCTTAACTCTGTTAAACTGTCTCTGTCTCTGTCTCCCTTAACTCTGTTAAACTGTCTCTGTCTCTGTCTCCCCTTAACCCTGTTAGACTGTCTCTGTCTCTGTCCCCTCAACTCTGTTAAACTGTCTCTGTCTCCCTTAACTCTGTTAAACTGTCTCTGTCTCCCCTTAACTCTGTTAAACTGTCTCTGTCTCTGTCTCCCTTAACTCTGTTAGACTGTCTCTGTCTCTGTCTCCCCTCAACTCTGTTAAACTGTCTCTGTCTCCCCTTAACTCTGTTAAACTGTCTCTGTCTCTGTCTCACCTTAACTCTGTTAAACTGTCTCTGTCTCCCCTTAACTCTGTTAAACTGTCTCTGTCTCTGTCTCCCCTTAACCCTGTTAGACTGTCTCTGTCTCCCCTTAACTCTGTTAAACTGTCTCTGTCTCTGTCTCCCCTTAACCCTGTTAGACTGTCTCTGTCTCCCCTCAACTCTGTTAAACTGTCTCTGTCTCCCCTTAACTCTGTTAAACTGTCTCTGTCTCCCCTGAACTCTGTTAAAGTGTCTCTGTCTCTGTCTCCCCTTAACTCTGTTAAACTGTCTCTGTCTCTGTCTCCCCTTAACCCTGTTAGACTGTCTCTGTCTCTGTCTCCCCTCAACTCTGTTAAACTGTCTCTGTCTCCCCTTAACTCTGTTAAACTGTCTCTGTCTCCCCTTAACTCTGTTAAACTGTCTCTGTCTCTGTCTCCCCTTAACTCTGTTAAACTGTCTCTGTCTCTGTCTCCCCTTAACCCTGTTAGACTGTCTCTGTCTCTGTCTCCCTCAACTCTGTTAAACTGTCTCTGTCTCCCTTAACTCTGTTAAACTGTCTCTGTCTCCCCTTAACTCTGTTAAACTGTCTCTGTCTCTGTCTCCCCTTAACCCTGTTAGACTGTCTCTGTCTCTGTCTCCCCTCAACTCTGTTAAACTGTCTCTGTCTCCCCTTAACTCTGTTAAACTGTCTCTGTCTCTGTCTCACCTTAACTCTGTTAAACTGTCTCTGTCTCCCTTAACTCTGTTAAACTGTCTCTGTCTCTGTCTCCCCCTTACCTCTGTTTAGGTGTCTCTGTCTCCCTGAACTCTGTTAAACTGTCTCTGTCTCTGTCTCCCCTGAACTCTGTTAAACTGTCTCTGTCTCTGTCTCTGTCTCCCCTTTTAACTCTGTTAAACTGTCTCTGTCTCTGTCTCCCCTTTTAACCCTGTTAGACTGTCTCTGTCTCTGTCTCCCCTGAACTCTGTTATACTGTCTCTGTCTCTGTCTCCCCTTAACTCTGTTAAACTGTCTCTGTCTCTGTCTCCCCTTAACTCTGTTAAACTGTCTCTGTCTCTGTCTCCCCTGAACTCTGTTAGACTGTCTCTGTCTCTGTCTCCCCTTAACCCTGTTAGACTGTCTCTGTCTCCCCTTAACTCTGTTAAACTGTCTCTGTCTCTGTCTCCCCTTAACCCTGTTAGACTGTCTCTGTCTCCCCTCAACTCTGTTAAACTGTCTCTGTCTCCCTTAACTCTGTTAAACTGTCTCTGTCTCCCCTGAACTCTGTTAAAGTGTCTCTGTCTCTGTCTCCCCTTAACTCTGTTAAACTGTCTCTGTCTCTGTCTCCCCTTAACCCTGTTAGACTGTCTCTGTCTCTGTCTCCCCTCAACTCTGTTAAACTGTCTCTGTCTCCCCTTAACTCTGTTAAACTGTCTCTGTCTCCCCTTAACTCTGTTAAACTGTCTCTGTCTCTGTCTCCCCTTAACTCTGTTAAACTGTCTCTGTCTCCCCTTAACTCTGTTAAACTGTCTCTGTCTCTGTCTCCCCTTAACTCTGTTAAACTGTCTCTGTCTCTGTCTCCCCTTAACCCTGTTAACTGTCTCTGTCTCCCCTCAACTCTGTTAACTGTCTCTGTCTCTGTCTCCCTTAACTCTGTTAACTGTCTCTGTCTCTGTCTCCCTTAACTCTGTTAAACTGTCTCTGTCTCTGTCTCCCCTTAACCCTGTTAGACTGTCTCTGTCTCCCCTCAACTCTGTTAAACTGTCTCTGTCTCTCTCCCCTTAACTCTGTTAAACTGTCTCTGTCTCTGTCCCTTAACTCTGTTAAACTGTCTCTGTCTCCCCTCTGTTAACTCTGTTAAACTGTTCTGTCTCTGTCTCCCCTTAACTCTGTTAAACTGTCTCTGTCTCTGTCTCTAACCCTGTTAACTGTCTCTGTCTCCCTCAACTCTGTTAAACTGTCTCTGTCTCTGTCTCCTGTCTCCCCTGAACTCTGTTAAACTGTCTCTGTCTCTGTCTCCCTTAACTCTGTTAAACTGTCTCTGTCTCTGTCTCCCCTTAACCCTGTTAAACTGTCTCTGTCTCTGTCTAAACTGTCTCTGTCTCCCCTTAACTCTGTTAAACTGTCTCTGTCTCCCCTTAACTCTGTTAAACTGTCTCTGTCTCTGTCTCCCTTAACTCTGTTAAACTGTCTCTGTCTCTGTCTCCCCTAACTCTGTTAAACTGTCTCTGTCTCTGTCTCCCCTTAACTCTGTTAAACTGTCTCTGTCTCTGTCTCCCCTTAACTCTGTTAAACTGTCTCTGTCTCTGTCTCCCCTTAACCCTGTTAGACTGTCTCTGTCTCTGTCTCCCCTCAACTCTGTTAAACTGTCTCTGTCTCCCCTTAACTCTGTTAAACTGTCTCTGTCTCTGTCTCACCTTAACTCTGTTAAACTGTCTCTGTCTCCCCTTAACTCTGTTAAACTGTCTCTGTCTCTGTCTCCCCTTACCTCTGTTTAGGTGTCTCTGTCTCCCCTGAACTCTGTTAGACTGTCTCTGTCTCTGTCTCCCCTGAACTCTGTTAAACTGTCTCTGTCTCTGTCTCCCCTTTTAACTCTGTTAAACTGTCTCTGTCTCTGTCTCCCCTTTTAACCCTGTTAGACTGTCTCTGTCTCTGTCTCCCCTGAACTCTGTTATACTGTCTCTGTCTCTGTCTCCCCTTAACTCTGTTAAACTGTCTCTGTCTCTGTCTCCCCTTAACTCTGTTAAACTGTCTCTGTCTCTGTCTCCCCTGAACTCTGTTAGACTGTCTCTGTCTCTGTCTCCCCTTAACCCTGTTAGACTGTCTCTGTCTCCCCTTAACTCTGTTAAACTGTCTCTGTCTCTGTCTCCCCTTAACCCTGTTAGACTGTCTCTGTCTCCCCTCAACTCTGTTAAACTGTCTCTGTCTCCCCTTAACTCTGTTAAACTGTCTCTGTCTCCCCTGAACTCTGTTAAAGTGTCTCTGTCTCTGTCTCCCCTTAACTCTGTTAAACTGTCTCTGTCTCTGTCTCCCCTTAACCCTGTTAGACTGTCTCTGTCTCTGTCTCCCCTCAACTCTGTTAAACTGTCTCTGTCTCCCCTTAACTCTGTTAAACTGTCTCTGTCTCCCCTTAACTCTGTTAAACTGTCTCTGTCTCTGTCTCCCCTTAACTCTGTTAAACTGTCTCTGTCTCCCCTTAACTCTGTTAAACTGTCTCTGTCTCTGTCTCCCCTTAACTCTGTTAAACTGTCTCTGTCTCTGTCTCCCCTTAACTCTGTTAAACTGTCTCTGTCTCCCCTTAACTCTGTTAGACTGTCTCTGTCTCTGTCTCCCCTTAACTCTGTTAGACTGTCTCTGTCTCTGTCTCCCCTTAACTCTGTTAAACTGTCTCTGTCTCTGTCTCCCCTTAACCCTGTTAGACTGTCTCTGTCTCCCCTCAACTCTGTTAAACTGTCTCTGTCTCCCCTTAACTCTGTTAAACTGTCTCTGTCTCCCCTTAACCCTGTTAAACTGTCTCTGTCTCCCCTTAACTCTGTTAAACTGTCTCTGTCTCTGTCTCCCCTTAACTCTGTTAAACTGTCTCTGTCTCTGTCTCCCCTTAACCCTGTTAGACTGTCTCTGTCTCTGTCTCCCCTCAACTCTGTTAAACTGTCTCTGTCTCCCCTTAACTCTGTTAAACTGTCTCTGTCTCTCCTTAACTCTGTTAAACTGTCTCTGTCTCTGTCTCTGTTAAACTGTCTCTGTCTCCCCTTAACTCTGTTAAACTGTCTCTGTCTCTGTCTCCCCTTAACTCTGTTAAACTGTCTCTGTCTCTGTCTCCCCTTAACCCTGTTAGACTGTCTCTGTCTCTGTCTCCCCTCAACTCTGTTAAACTGTCTCTGTCTCCCCTTAACTCTGTTAAACTGTCTCTGTCTCTGTCTCACCTTAACTCTGTTAAACTGTCTCTGTCTCCCCTTAACTCTGTTAAACTGTCTCTGTCTCTGTCTCCCCTTACCTCTGTTTAGGTGTCTCTGTCTCCCCTGAACTCTGTTAGACTGTCTCTGTCTCTGTCTCCCCTGAACTCTGTTAAACTGTCTCTGTCTCTGTCTCTGTCTCCCCTTTTAACTCTGTTAAACTGTCTCTGTCTCTGTCTCCCCTTTTAACCCTGTTAGACTGTCTCTGTCTCTGTCTCCCCTGAACTCTGTTATACTGTCTCTGTCTCTGTCTCTCCCTTAACTCTGTTAAACTGTCTCTGTCTCTGTCTCCCTTAACTCTGTTAAACTGTCTCTGTCTCTGTCTCCCTGAACTCTGTTAGACTGTCTCTGTCTCTGTCTCCCCTTAACCCTGTTAGACTGTCTCTGTCTCCCCTTAACTCTGTTAAACTGTCTCTGTCTCTGTCTCCCCTTAACCCTGTTAGACTGTCTCTGTCTCCCCTCAACTCTGTTAAACTGTCTCTGTCTCCCCTTAACTCTGTTAAACTGTCTCTGTCTCCCCTGAACTCTGTTAAAGTGTCTCTGTCTCTGTCTCCCCTTAACTCTGTTAAACTGTCTCTGTCTCTGTCTCCCCTTAACCCTGTTAGACTGTCTCTGTCTCTGTCTCCCCTCAACTCTGTTAAACTGTCTCTGTCTCCCCTTAACTCTGTTAAACTGTCTCTGTCTCCCCTTAACTCTGTTAAACTGTCTCTGTCTCTGTCTCCCCTTAACTCTGTTAAACTGTCTCTGTCTCCCCTTAACTCTGTTAAACTGTCTCTGTCTCTGTCTCCCCTTAACTCTGTTAAACTGTCTCTGTCTCTGTCTCCCTTAACTCTGTTAAACTGTCTCTGTCTCCCTTAACTCTGTTAGACTGTCTCTGTCTCTGTCTCCCCTTAACTCTGTTAGACTGTCTCTGTCTCTGTCTCCCCTTAACTCTGTTAAACTGTCTCTGTCTCTGTCTCCCCTTAACCCTGTTAGACTGTCTCTGTCTCCCCTCAACTCTGTTAAACTGTCTCTGTCTCCCCTTAACTCTGTTAAACTGTCTCTGTCTCCCCTTAACCCTGTTAAACTGTCTCTGTCTCCCCTTAACTCTGTTAAACTGTCTCTGTCTCTGTCTCCCCTTAACTCTGTTAAACTGTCTCTGTCTCTGTCTCCCTTAACCCTGTTAGACTGTCTCTGTCTCTGTCTCCCTCAACTCTGTTAAACTGTCTCTGTCTCCCTTAACTCTGTTAAACTGTCTCTGTCTCTCCTAACTCTGTTAAACTGTCTCTGTCTCTGTCTCTGTTAAACTGTCTCTGTCTCCCCTTAACTCTGTTAAACTGTCTCTGTCTCCCCTTAACTCTGTTAAACTGTCTCTGTCTCTGTCTCCCCTTAACCCTGTTAGACTGTCTCTGTCTCTGTCTCCCTCAACTCTGTTAAACTGTCTCTGTCTCCCCTTAACTCTATTAAACTGTCTCTGTCTCTGTCTCACCTTAACTCTGTTAAACTGTCTCTGTCTCCCCTTAACTCTGTTAAACTGTCTCTGTCTCTGTCTCCCCTTACCTCTGTTTAGGTGTCTCTGTCTCCCCTGAACTCTGTTAGACTGTCTCTGTCTCTGTCTCCCCTGAACTCTGTTAAACTGTCTCTGTCTCTGTCTCTGTCTCCCTTTTAACTCTGTTAAACTGTCTCTGTCTCTGTCTCCCCTTTTAAGCCTGTTAGACTGTCTCTGTCTCTGTCTCCCTGAACTCTGTTATACTGTCTCTGTCTCTGTCTCCCCTTAACTCTGTTAAACTGTCTCTGTCTCTGTCTCCCCTTAACTCTGTTAAACTGTCTCTGTCTCTGTCTCCCCTGAACTCTGTTAGACTGTCTCTGTCTCTGTCTCCCCTTAACCCTGTTAGACTGTCTCTGTCTCCCCTTAACTCTGTTAAACTGTCTCTGTCTCTGTCTCCCCTTAACCCTGTTAGACTGTCTCTGTCTCCCTCAACTCTGTTAAACTGTCTCTGTCTCCCTTAACTCTGTTAAACTGTCTCTGTCTCCCCTGAACTCTGTTAAAGTGTCTCTGTCTCTGTCCCCCTTAACTCTGTTAAACTGTCTCTGTCTCTGTCTCCCCTTAACCCTGTTAGACTGTCTCTGTCTCTGTCTCCCCTCAACTCTGTTAAACTGTCTCTGTCTCCCCTTAACTCTGTTAAACTGTCTCTGTCTCCCCTTAACTCTGTTAAACTGTCTCTGTCTCTGTCTCCCCTTAACTCTGTTAAACTGTCTCTGTCTCCCCTTAACTCTGTTAAACTGTCTCTGTCTCTGTCTCCCTTAACTCTGTTAAACTGTCTCTGTCTCTGTCTCCCCTTAACTCTGTTAAACTGTCTCTGTCTCCCTTAACTCTGTTAGACTGTCTCTGTCTCTGTCTCCCTTAACTCTGTTAGACTGTCTCTGTCTCTGTCTCCCTTAACTCTGTTAAACTGTCTCTGTCTCTGTCTCCCCTTAACCCTGTTAAACTGTCTCTGTCTCTGTCTCCCCTCAACTCTGTTAAACTGTCTCTGTCTCCCCTTAACTCTGTTAAACTGTCTCTGTCTCTGTCTCACCTTAACTCTGTTAAACTGTCTCTGTCTCCCCTTAACTCTGTTAAACTGTCTCTGTCTCTGTCTCCCTTAACTCTGTTTAGGTGTCTCTGTCTCCCTGAACTCTGTTAGACTGTCTCTGTCTCTGTCTCCCTGAACTCTGTTAAACTGTCTCTGTCTCTGTCTCCCCTTTTAACTCTGTTAAACTGTCTCTGTCTCTGTCTCCCTTTTAACCCTGTTAGACTGTCTCTGTCTCTGTCTCCCCTGAACTCTGTTATACTGTCTCTGTCTCTGTCTCCCCTTAACTCTGTTAAAAACTGTCTCTGTCTCCCTTAACTCTGTTAAACTGTCTCTGTCTCTGTCTCCCCTGAACTCTGTTAGACTGTCTCTGTCTCTGTCTCCCCTTAACCCTGTTAGACTGTCTCTGTCTCCCCTTAACTCTGTTAAACTGTCTCTGTCTCCCCTTAACCCTGTTAGACTGTCTCTGTCTCCCCTCAACTCTGTTAAACTGTCTCTGTCTCCCTTAACTCTGTTAAACTGTCTCTGTCTCCCCTGAACTCTGTTAAAGTGTCTCTGTCTCTGTCTCCCCTTAACTCTGTTAAACTGTCTCTGTCTCTGTCTCCCCTTAACCCTGTTAGACTGTCTCTGTCTCTGTCTCCCCTCAACTCTGTTAAACTGTCTCTGTCTCCCCTTAACTCTGTTAAACTGTCTCTGTCTCCCTTAACTCTGTTAAACTGTCTCTGTCTCTGTCTCCCTAACTCTGTTAAACTGTCTCTGTCTCCCCTTAACTCTGTTAAACTGTCTCTGTCTCTGTCTCCCCTTAACTCTGTTAAACTGTCTCTGTCTCTGTCTCCCCTTAACTCTGTTAAACTGTCTCTGTCTCCCCTTAACTCTGTTAGACTGTCTCTGTCTCTGTCTCCCTTAACTCTGTTAGACTGTCTCTGTCTCTGTCTCCCCTTAACTCTGTTAAACTGTCTCTGTCTCTGTCTCCCCTTAACCCTGTTAGACTGTCTCTGTCTCCCCTCAACTCTGTTAAACTGTCTCTGTCTCCCCTTAACTCTGTTAAACTGTCTCTGTCTCCCCTTAACCCTGTTAAACTGTCTCTGTCTCCCCTTAACTCTGTTAAACTGTCTCTGTCTCTGTCTCCCCTTAACTCTGTTAAACTGTCTCTGTCTCTGTCTCCCCTTAACCCTGTTAGACTGTCTCTGTCTCTGTCTCCCCTCAACTCTGTTAAACTGTCTCTGTCTCCCTTAACTCTGTTAAACTGTCTCTGTCTCTCCTTAACTCTGTTAAACTGTCTCTGTCTCTGTCTCTGTTAAACTGTCTCTGTCTCCCCTTAACTCTGTTAAACTGTCTCTGTCTCTGTCTCCCTTAACTCTGTTAATCTGTCTCTGTCTCCCCTTAACCCTGTTAGACTGTCTCTGTCTCTGTCTCCCTTAACTCTGTTAGACTGTCTCTGTCTCTGTCTCCCCTCAACTCTGTTAAACTGTCTCTGTCTCCCTTAACTCTGTTAAACTGTCTCTGTCTCTCCTTAACTCTGTTAAACTGTCTCTGTCTCTGTCTCTGTTAAACTGTCTCTGTCTCCCTTAACTCTGTTAAACTGTCTCTGTCTCTGTCTCCCCTTAACTCTGTTAATCTGTCTCTGTCTCCCCTTAACCCTGTTAGACTGTCTCTGTCTCTGTCTCCCCTTAACTCTGTTAGACTGTCTCTGTCTCTGTCTCCCTCAACTCTGTTAAACTGTCTCTGTCTCCCCTTAACTCTGTTAAACTGTCTCTGTCTCTCCTTAACTCTGTTAAACTGTCTCTGTCTCTGGTCTCTGTTAAACTGTCTCTGTCTCCCTTAACCCTGTTAGACTGTCTCTGTCTCTGTCTCCCTTAACTCTGTTAGACTGTCTCTGTCTCTGTCTCCCCTTAACTCTGTTAAACTGTCTCTGTCTCTGTCTCCCTTAACTCTGTTAAACTGTCTCTGTCTCTGACTCCCTTAACTCTGTTAAACTGTCTCTGTCTCTGTCTCCCCTTAACTCTGTTAAACTGTCTCTGTCTCCCCTTAACTCTGTTAAACTGTCTCTGTCTCTGTCTCCCCTTAACTCTGTTAAACTGTCTCTGTCTCTGTCTCCCCTTAACTCTGTTAGACTGTCTCTGTCTGCCCTTAACTCTGTTAAACTGTCTCTGTCTCTGTCTCCCCTTAACTCTGTTAAACTGTCTCTGTCTCCTAACTCTGTTAAACTGTCTCTGTCTCTGTCTCCCTTTTAACCCTGTTAGACTGTCTCTGTCTCTGTCTCCCCTGAACTCTGTTATACTGTCTCTGTCTCTGTCTCCCCTTAACTCTGTTAAACTGTCTCTGTCTCTGTCTCCCTTAACTCTGTTAAACTGTCTCTGTCTCTGTCTCCCCTAACTCTGTTAGACTGTCTCTGTCTCTGTCTCCCCTTAACCCTGTTAGACTGTCTCTGTCTCCCCTTAACTCTGTTAAACTGTCTCTGTCTCTGTCTCCCCTTAACCCTGTTAGACTGTCTCTGTCTCCCTCAACTCTGTTAAACTGTCTCTGTCTCCCTTAACTCTGTTAAACTGTCTCTGTCTCCCCTGAACTCTGTTAAAGTGTCTCTGTCTCTGTCTCCCTTAACTCTGTTAAACTGTCTCTGTCTCTGTCTCCCTTAACCCTGTTAGACTGTCTCTGTCTCTGTCTCCCCTCAACTCTGTTAAACTGTCTCTGTCTCCCCTTAACTCTGTTAAACTGTCTCTGTCCCCTTAACTCTGTTAAACTGTCTCTGTCTCTGTCTCCCTTAACTCTGTTAAACTGTCTCTGTCTCCCCTTAACTCTGTTAAACTGTCTCTGTCTCTGTCTCCCCTTAACTCTGTTAAACTGTCTCTGTCTCTGTCTCCCCTTAACTCTGTTAAACTGTCTCTGTCTCCCCTTAACTCTGTTAGACTGTCTCTGTCTCTGTCTCCCCTTAACTCTGTTAGACTGTCTCTGTCTCTGTCTCCCCTTAACTCTGTTAAACTGTCTCTGTCTCTGTCTCCCTTAACCCTGTTAGACTGTCTCTGTCTCCCCTCAACTCTGTTAAACTGTCTCTGTCTCCCCTTAACTCTGTTAAACTGTCTCTGTCTCCCCTTAACCCTGTTAAACTGTCTCTGTCTCCCCTTAACTCTGTTAAACTGTCTCTGTCTCTGTCTCCCCTTAACTCTGTTAAACTGTCTCTGTCTCTGTCTCCCCTTAACCCTGTTAGACTGTCTCTGTCTCTGTCTCCCCTCAACTCTGTTAAACTGTCTCTGTCTCCCCTTAACTCTGTTAAACTGTCTCTGTCTCTCCTTAACTCTGTTAAACTGTCTCTGTCTCTGTCTCTGTTAAACTGTCTCTGTCTCCCCTTAACTCTGTTAAACTGTCTCTGTCTCTGTCTCCCCTTAACTCTGTTAATCTGTCTCTGTCTCCCCTTAACCCTGTTAGACTGTCTCTGTCTCTGTCTCCCCTTAACTCTGTTAGACTGTCTCTGTCTCTGTCTCCCCTCAACTCTGTTAAACTGTCTCTGTCTCCCCTTAACTCTGTTAAACTGTCTCTGTCTCTCCTTAACTCTGTTAAACTGTCTCTGTCTCTGTCTCTGTTAAACTGTCTCTGTCTCCCCTTAACTCTGTTAAACTGTCTCTGTCTCTGTCTCCCCTTAACTCTGTTAATCTGTCTCTGTCTCCCCTTAACCCTGTTAGACTGTCTCTGTCTCTGTCTCCCCTTAACTCTGTTAAACTGTCTCTGTCTCTGTCTCCCCTCAACTCTGTTAAACTGTCTCTGTCTCCCCTTAACTCTGTTAAACTGTCTCTGTCTCTCCTTAACTCTGTTAAACTGTCTCTGTCTCGGTCTCTGTTAAACTGTCTCTGTCTCCCCTTAACCCTGTTAGACTGTCTCTGTCTCTGTCTCCCCTTAACTCTGTTAGACTGTCTCTGTCTCTGTCTCCCCTTAACTCTGTTAGACTGTCTCTGTCTGCCCTTAACTCTGTTAAACTGTCTCTGTCTCTGTCTCCCCTTAACTCTGTTAAACTGTCTCTGTCTCCCCTTAACTCTGTTAAACTGTCTCTGTCTCTGTCTCCCCTTTTAACCCTGTTAGACTGTCTCTGTCTCTGTCTCCCCTGAACTCTGTTATACTGTCTCTGTCTCTGTCTCCCCTTAACTCTGTTAAACTGTCTCTGTCTCTGTCTCCCCTTAACTCTGTTAAACTGTCTCTGTCTCTGTCTCCCCTGAACTCTGTTAGACTGTCTCTGTCTCTGTCTCCCCTTAACCCTGTTAGACTGTCTCTGTCTCCCCTTAACTCTGTTAAACTGTCTCTGTCTCTGTCTCCCCTTAACCCTGTTAGACTGTCTCTGTCTCCCCTCAACTCTGTTAAACTGTCTCTGTCTCCCCTTAACTCTGTTAAACTGTCTCTGTCTCCCCTGAACTCTGTTAAAGTGTCTCTGTCTCTGTCTCCCCTTAACTCTGTTAAACTGTCTCTGTCTCTGTCTCCCCTTAACCCTGTTAGACTGTCTCTGTCTCTGTCTCCCCTCAACTCTGTTAAACTGTCTCTGTCTCCCCTTAACTCTGTTAAACTGTCTCTGTCTCCCCTTAACTCTGTTAAACTGTCTCTGTCTCTGTCTCCCCTTAACTCTGTTAAACTGTCTCTGTCTCTGTCCCTTAACTCTGTTAAAAACTGTCTCTGTCTCCCCCTTAACTCTGTTAAACTGTCTCTGTCTCCCCTTAACTCTGTTAAACTGTCTCTGTCTCCCCTTAACTCTGTTAGACTGTCTCTGTCTCTGTCTCCCCTTAACTCTGTTAGACTGTCTCTGTCTCTGTCTCCCCTTAACTCTGTTAAACTGTCTCTGTCTCTGTCTCCCCTTAACCCTGTTAGACTGTCTCTGTCTCCCCTCAACTCTGTTAAACTGTCTCTGTCTCCCCTTAACTCTGTTAAACTGTCTCTGTCTCCCCTTAACCCTGTTAAACTGTCTCTGTCTCCCCTTAACTCTGTTAAACTGTCTCTGTCTCTGTCTCCCCTTAACTCTGTTAAACTGTCTCTGTCTCTGTCTCCCCTTAACCCTGTTAGACTGTCTCTGTCTCTGTCTCCCCTCAACTCTGTTAAACTGTCTCTGTCTCCCCTTAACTCTGTTAAACTGTCTCTGTCTCTCCTTAACTCTGTTAAACTGTCTCTGTCTCTGTCTCTGTTAAACTGTCTCTGTCTCCCCTTAACTCTGTTAAACTGTCTCTGTCTCTGTCTCCCCTTAACTCTGTTAATCTGTCTCTGTCTCCCCTTAACCCTGTTAGACTGTCTCTGTCTCTGTCTCCCCTTAACTCTGTTAAACTGTCTCTGTCTCTGTCTCCCTCAACTCTGTTAAACTGTCTCTGTCTCCCCTTAACTCTGTTAAACTGTCTCTGTCTCTCCTTAACTCTGTTAAACTGTCTCTGTCTCTGTCTCTGTTAAACTGTCTCTGTCTCCCCTTAACTCTGTTAAACTGTCTCTGTCTCTGTCTCCCTTAACTCTGTTAATCTGTCTCTGTCTCCCTTAACCCTGTTAGACTGTCTCTGTCTCTGTCTCCCTCAACTCTGTTAAACTGTCTCTGTCTCTGTCCCTTAACTCTGTTAAACTGTCTCTGTCTCTCCTTAACTCTGTTAAACTGTCTCTGTCTCGGTCTCTGTTAAACTGTCTCTGTCTCCCCTTAACCCTGTTAGACTGTCTCTGTCTCTGTCTCCCCTTAACTCTGTTAGACTGTCTCTGTCTCTGTCTCCCCTTAACTCTGTTAAACTGTCTCTGTCTCTGTCTCCCCTTAACTCTGTTAAACTGTCTCTGTCTCTGACTCCCCTTAACTCTGTTAAACTGTCTCTGTCTCTGTCTCCCCTTAACTCTGTTAAACTGTCTCTGTCTCCCCTTAACTCTGTTAAACTGTCTCTGTCTCTGTCTCCCCTTAACTCTGTTAAACTGTCTCTGTCTCTGTCTCCCCTTAACTCTGTTAGACTGTCTCTGTCTGCCCTTAACTCTGTTAAACTGTCTCTGTCTCTGTCTCCCCTTAACTCTGTTAAACTGTCTCTGTCTCCCCTTAACTCTGTTAAACTGTCTCTGTCTCTGTCTCCCCTTAACTCTGTTAGACTGTCTCTGTCTCCCCTGAACTCTGTTAGACTGTCTCTGTCTCTGTCTCCCCTTAACCCTGTTAGACTGTCTCTGTCTCCCCTTAACTCTGTTAAACTGTCTCTGTCTCCCCTTAACTCTGTTAAACTGTCTCTGTCTCTGTCTCCCCTTAACTCTGTTAAACTGTCTCTGTCTCTGTCTCCCCTTAACTCTGTTAAACTGTCTCTGTCTCTGTCTCCCCTTAACTCTGTTAAACTGTCTCTGTCTCTGTCTCCCCTTAACTCTGTTAAACTGTCTCTGTCTCTGTCTCCCCTTAACTCTGTTAAACTGTGTCTGTCTCTGTCTCCCCTTAACTCTGTTAAACTGTCTCTGTCTCTGTCTCCCCTTAACTCTGTTAAACTGTCTATGTCTCTGTCTCCCCTTAACTCTGTTAAACTGTCTCTGTCTCTGTCTCCCCTTAACTCTGTTAAACTGTCTCTGTCTCTGTCTCCCCTTAACTCTGTTAAACTGTCTCTGTCTCTGTCTCCCCTTAACTCTGTTAAACTGTCTCTGTCTCTGTCTCCCCTTAACTCTGTTAAACTGTCTCTGTCTCTGTCTCCCCTTAACTCTGTTAAACTGTCTCTGTCTCTGTCTCACCTTAACTCTGTTAAACTGTCTCTGTCTCCCCTTAACTCTGTTAAACTGTCTCTGTCTCTGTCTCCCCTTACCTCTGTTTAGGTGTCTCTGTCTCCCCTGAACTCTGTTAGACTGTCTCTGTCTCTGTCTCCCCTGAACTCTGTTAAACTGTCTCTGTCTCTGTCTCTGTCTCCCCTTTTAACTCTGTTAAACTGTCTCTGTCTCTGTCTCCCCTTTTAACCCTGTTAGACTGTCTCTGTCTCTGTCTCCCCTGAACTCTGTTATACTGTCTCTGTCTCTGTTTCCCCTTAACTCTGTTAAACTGTCTCTGTCTCTGTCTCCCCTTAACTCTGTTAAACTGTCTCTGTCTCTGTCTCCCCTGAACTCTGTTAGACTGTCTCTGTCTCTGTCTCCCCTTAACCCTGTTAGACTGTCTCTGTCTCCCCTTAACTCTGTTAAACTGTCTCTGTCTCTGTCTCCCCTTAACCCTGTTAGACTGTCTCTGTCTCCCCTCAACTCTGTTAAACTGTCTCTGTCTCCCTTAACTCTGTTAAACTGTCTCTGTCTCCCTGAACTCTGTTAAAGTGTCTCTGTCTCTGTCTCCCTTAACTCTGTTAAACTGTCTCTGTCTCTGTCTCCCTTAACCCTGTTAGACTGTCTCTGTCTCTGTCTCCCCTCAACTCTGTTAAACTGTCTCTGTCTCCCCTTAACTCTGTTAAACTGTCTCTGTCTCCCCTTAACTCTGTTAAACTGTCTCTGTCTCTGTCTCCCCTTAACTCTGTTAAACTGTCTCTGTCTCTGTCTCCCCTTAACTCTGTTAAACTGTCTCTGTCTCTGTCTCCCCTTAACTCTGTTAAACTGTCTCTGTCTCCCCTTAACTCTGTTAGACTGTCTCTGTCTCTGTCTCCCCTTAACTCTGTTAGACTGTCTCTGTCTCTGTCTCCCCTTAACTCTGTTAAACTGTCTCTGTCTCTGTCTCCCCTTAACCCTGTTAGACTGTCTCTGTCTCCCCTCAACTCTGTTAAACTGTCTCTGTCTCCCCTTAACTCTGTTAAACTGTCTCTGTCTCCCCTTAACCCTGTTAAACTGTCTCTGTCTCCCCTTAACTCTGTTAAACTGTCTCTGTCTCTGTCTCCCCTTAACTCTGTTAAACTGTCTCTGTCTCTGTCTCCCCTTAACCCTGTTAGACTGTCTCTGTCTCTGTCTCCCCTCAACTCTGTTAAACTGTCTCTGTCTCCCCTTAACTCTGTTAAACTGTCTCTGTCTCTCCTTAACTCTGTTAAACTGTCTCTGTCTCTGTCTCTGTTAAACTGTCTCTGTCTCCCCTTAACTCTGTTAAACTGTCTCTGTCTCCCCTTAACTCTGTTAAACTGTCTCTGTCTCTGTCTCCCCTTAACCCTGTTAGACTGTCTCTGTCTCTGTCTCCCCTCAACTCTGTTAAACTGTCTCTGTCTCCCCTTAACTCTATTAAACTGTCTCTGTCTCTGTCTCACCTTAACTCTGTTAAACTGTCTCTGTCTCCCTTAACTCTGTTAAACTGTCTCTGTCTCTGTCTCCCTTACCTCTGTTTAGGTGTCTCTGTCTCCCCTGAACTCTGTTAGACTGTCTCTGTCTCTGTCTCCCTGAACTCTGTTAAACTGTCTCTGTCTCTGTCTCTGTCTCCCCTTTTAACTCTGTTAAACTGTCTCTGTCTCTGTCTCCCTTTTAACCCTGTTAGACTGTCTCTGTCTCTGTCTCCCCTGAACTCTGTTATACTGTCTCTGTCTCTGTCTCCCCTTAACTCTGTTAAACTGTCTCTGTCTCTGTCTCCCCTTAACTCTGTTAAACTGTCTCTGTCTCTGTCTCCCCTGAACTCTGTTAGACTGTCTCTGTCTCTGTCTCCCCTTAACCCTGTTAGACTGTCTCTGTCTCCCCTTAACTCTGTTAAACTGTCTCTGTCTCTGTCTCCCCTTAACCCTGTTAGACTGTCTCTGTCTCCCCTCAACTCTGTTAAACTGTCTCTGTCTCCCCTTAACTCTGTTAAACTGTCTCTGTCTCCCCTGAACTCTGTTAAAGTGTCTCTGTCTCTGTCTCCCCTTAACTCTGTTAAACTGTCTCTGTCTCTGTCTCCCCTTAACCCTGTTAGACTGTCTCTGTCTCTGTCTCCCCTCAACTCTGTTAAACTGTCTCTGTCTCCCCTTAACTCTGTTAAACTGTCTCTGTCTCCCCTTAACTCTGTTAAACTGTCTCTGTCTCTGTCTCCCCTTAACTCTGTTAAACTGTCTCTGTCTCCCCTTAACTCTGTTAAACTGTCTCTGTCTCTGTCTCCCCTTAACTCTGTTAAACTGTCTCTGTCTCTGTCTCCCCTTAACTCTGTTAAACTGTCTCTGTCTCCCCTTAACTCTGTTAGACTGTCTCTGTCTCTGTCTCCCCTTAACTCTGTTAGACTGTCTCTGTCTCTGTCTCCCCTTAACTCTGTTAAACTGTCTCTGTCTCTGTCTCCCCTTAACCCTGTTAGACTGTCTCTGTCTCCCCTCAACTCTGTTAAACTGTCTCTGTCTCCCCTTAACTCTGTTAAACTGTCTCTGTCTCCCCTTAACCCTGTTAAACTGTCTCTGTCTCCCCTTAACTCTGTTAAACTGTCTCTGTCTCTGTCTCCCCTTAACTCTGTTAAACTGTCTCTGTCTCTGTCTCCCCTTAACCCTGTTAGACTGTCTCTGTCTCTGTCTCCCCTCAACTCTGTTAAACTGTCTCTGTCTCCCCTTAACTCTGTTAAACTGTCTCTGTCTCTCCTTAACTCTGTTAAACTGTCTCTGTCTCTGTCTCTGTTAAACTGTCTCTGTCTCCCCTTAACTCTGTTAAACTGTCTCTGTCTCTGTCTCCCCTTAACTCTGTTAATCTGTCTCTGTCTCCCCTTAACCCTGTTAGACTGTCTCTGTCTCTGTCTCCCCTTAACTCTGTTAGACTGTCTCTGTCTCTGTCTCCCCTCAACTCTGTTAAACTGTCTCTGTCTCCCCTTAACTCTGTTAAACTGTCTCTGTCTCTCCTTAACTCTGTTAAACTGTCTCTGTCTCTGTCTCTGTTAAACTGTCTCTGTCTCCCCTTAACTCTGTTAAACTGTCTCTGTCTCTGTCTCCCCTTAACTCTGTTAATCTGTCTCTGTCTCCCCTTAACCCTGTTAGACTGTCTCTGTCTCTGTCTCCCCTTAACTCTGTTAGACTGTCTCTGTCTCTGTCTCCCCTCAACTCTGTTAAACTGTCTCTGTCTCCCCTTAACTCTGTTAAACTGTCTCTGTCTCTCCTTAACTCTGTTAAACTGTCTCTGTCTCTGTCTCTGTTAAACTGTCTCTGTCTCCCCTTAACCCTGTTAGACTGTCTCTGTCTCTGTCTCCCCTTAACTCTGTTAGACTGTCTCTGTCTCTGTCTCCCCTTAACTCTGTTAAACTGTCTCTGTCTCTGTCTCCCCTTAACTCTGTTAAACTGTCTCTGTCTCTGACTCCCCTTAACTCTGTTAAACTGTCTCTGTCTCTGTCTCCCCTTAACTCTGTTAAACTGTCTCTGTCTCCCCTTAACTCTGTTAAACTGTCTCTGTCTCTGTCTCCCCTTAACTCTGTTAAACTGTCTCTGTCTCTGTCTCCCCTTAACTCTGTTAGACTGTCTCTGTCTGCCCTTAACTCTGTTAAACTGTCTCTGTCTCTGTCTCCCCTTAACTCTGTTAAACTGTCTCTGTCTCCCCTTAACTCTGTTAAACTGTCTCTGTCTCTGTCTCCCCTTAACTCTGTTAGACTGTCTCTGTCTCCCCTGAACTCTGTTAGACTGTCTCTGTCTCTGTCTCCCCTTAACCCTGTTAGACTGTCTCTGTCTCCCCTTAACTCTGTTAAACTGTCTCTGTCTCCCCTTAACTCTGTTAAACTGTCTCTGTCTCTGTCTCCCCTGAACTCTGTTAAACTGTCTCTGTCTCTGTCTCCCCTTAACTCTGTTAAACTGTCTCTGTCTCTGTCTCCCCTTAACTCTGTTAAACTGTCTCTGTCTCTGTCTCCCCTGAACTCTGTTAGACTGTCTCTGTCTCTGTCTCCCCTTAACCCTGTTAGACTGTCTCTGTCTCCCCTTAACTCTGTTAAACTGTCTCTGTCTCTGTCTCCCCTTAACCCTGTTAGACTGTCTCTGTCTCTGTCTCCCCTCAACTCTGTTAAACTGTCTCTGTCTCCCCTTAACTCTGTTAAACTGTCTCTGTCTCCCCTTAACTCTGTTAAACTGTCTCTGTCTCTGTCTCCCCTTAACTCTGTTAAACTGTCTCTGTCTCTGTCTCCCCTTAACCCTGTTAGACTGTCTCTGTCTCTGTCTCCCCTCAACTCTGTTAAACTGTCTCTGTCTCCCCTTAACTCTGTTAAACTGTCTCTGTCTCTGTCTCCCCTTAACTCTGTTAAACTGTCTCTGTCTCCCCTTAACTCTGTTAAACTGTCTCTGTCTCTGTCTCCCCTTAACTCTGTTAAACTGTCTCTGTCTCTGTCTCTCCTTAACTCTGTTAAACTGTCTCTGTCTCTGTCTCCCCTTAACTCTGTTAAACTGTGTCTGTCTCTGTCTCCCCTTAACTCTGTTAAACTGTCTCTGTCTCTGTCTCCCCTTAACTCTGTTAAACTGTCTCTGTCTCCCCTTAACTCTGTTAAACTGTCTCTGTCTCCCCTTAACTCTGTTAAACTGTCTCTGTCTCTGTCTCCCCTTACCTCTGTTAAGGTGTCTCTGTCTCCCCTGAACTCTGTTAGACTGTCTCTGTCTCTGTCTCCCCTGAACTCTGTTAAACTGTCTCTGTCTCCCCTTAACTCTGTTAAACTGTCTCTGTCTCCCCTTAACCCTGTTAAACTGTCTCTGTCTCCCCTTAACCCTGTTAGACTGTCTCTGTCTCCCCTCAACTCTGTTAAACTGTCTCTGTCTCCCCTTAACTCTGTTAAACTGTCTCTGTCTCCCCTTAACCCTGTTAAACTGTCTCTGTCTCCCCTTAACTCTGTTAAACTGTCTCTGTCTCTGTCTCCCCTTAACTCTGTTAAACTGTCTCTGTCTCTGTCTCCCCTTAACCCTGTTAGACTGTCTCTGTCTCTGTCTCCCCTCAACCCTGTTAAACTGTCTCTGTCTCTGTCTCCCCTTAACTCTGTTAGACTGTCTCTGTCTCCCCTTAACTCTGTTAAACAGTCTCTGTCTCCCCTTAACTCTGTTAGACTGTCTCTGTCTCCCCTGAACTCTGTTAGACTGTCTCTGTCTCTGTCTCCCCTTAACCCTGTTAGACTGTCTCTGTCTCCCCTTAACTCTGTTAAACTGTCTCTGTCTCCCCTTAACTCTGTTAAACTGTCTCTGTCTCTGTCTCCCCTTAACTCTGTTAAACTGTCTCTGTCTCTGTCTCCCCTTAACTCTGTTAAACTGTCTCTGTCTCTGTCTCCCCTTAACTCTGTTAAACTGTCTCTGTCTCTGTCTCCCCTGAACTCTGTTAGACTGTCTCTGTCTCTGTCTCCCCTTAACCCTGTTAGACTGTCTCTGTCTCCCCTTAACTCTGTTAAACTGTCTCTGTCTCTGTCTCCCCTTAACTCTGTTAAACTGTCTCTGTCTCTGTCTCCCCTTAACCCTGTTAGACTGTCTCTGTCTCTGTCTCCCCTCAACTCTGTTAAACTGTCTCTGTCTCCCCTTAACTCTGTTAAACTGTCTCTGTCTCTCCTTAACTCTGTTAAACTGTCTCTGTCTCTGTCTCTGTTAAACTGTCTCTGTCTCCCCTTAACTCTGTTAAACTGTCTCTGTCTCTGTCTCCCCTTAACTCTGTTAATCTGTCTCTGTCTCCCCTTAACCCTGTTAGACTGTCTCTGTCTCTGTCTCCCCTTAACTCTGTTAAACTGTCTCTGTCTCTGTCTCCCCTTAACTCTGTTAAACTGTCTCTGTCTCTGACTCCCCTTAACCCTGTTAGACTGTCTCTGTCTCTGTCTCCCCTTAACTCTGTTAAACTGTCTCTGTCTCTGTCTCCCCTTAACTCTGTTAAACTGTCTCTGTCTCTGACTCCCCTTAACTCTGTTAAACTGTCTCTGTCTCTGTCTCCCCTTAACTCTGTTAAACTGTCTCTGTCTCTGTCTCCCCTTAACTCTGTTAAACTGTCTCTGTCTCTGTCTCCCCTTAACTCTGTTAAACTGTCTCTGTCTCTGTCTCCCCTTAACTCTGTTAGACTTTCTCTGTCTCCCCTTAACTCTGTTAAACTGTCTCTGTCTCTGTCTCCCCTTAACTCTGTTAAACTGTCTCTGTCTCTGTCTCCCCTTAACTCTGTTAGACTGTCTCTGTCTCCCCTTAACTCTGTTAAACTGTCTCTGTCTCCCCTTAACTCTGTTAAACTGTCTCTGTCTCTGTCTCCCCTTAACTCTGTTAGACTGTCTCTGTCTCCCCTGAACTCTGTTAGACTGTCTCTGTCTCTCCTTAACCCTGTTAGACTGTCTCTGTCTCCCCTTAACTCTGTTAAACTGTCTCTGTCTCCCCTTAACTCTGTTAAACTGTCTCTGTCTCTGTCTCCCCTGAACTCTGTTAAACTGTCTCTGTCTCTGTCTCCCCTTAACTCTGTTAAACTGTCTCTGTCTCTGTCTCCCCTTAACCCTGTTAGACTGTCTCTGTCTCCCCTTAACTCTGTTAAACTGTCTCTGTCTCTGTCTCCCCTTAACTCTGTTAAACTGTCTCTGTCTCTGTCTCCCCTGAACTCTGTTAGACTGTCTCTGTCTCTGTCTCCCCTTAACCCTGTTAGACTGTCTCTGTCTCCCCTTAACTCTGTTAAACTGTCTCTGTCTCTGTCTCCCCTTAACCCTGTTAGACTGTCTCTGTCTCTGTCTTCCCTCAACTCTGTTAAACTGTCTCTGTCTCCCCTTAACTCTGTTAAACTGTCTCTGTCTCCCCTTAACTCTGTTAAACTGTCTCTGTCTCTGACTCCCCTTAACTCTGTTAAACTGTCTCTGTCTCTGTCTCCCCTTAACCCTGTTAGACTGTCTCTGTCTCTGTCTCCCCTCAACTCTGTTAAACTGTCTCTGTCTCCCCTTAACTCTGTTAAACTGTCTCTGTCTCTGTCTCCCCTTAACTCTGTTAAACTGTCTCTGTCTCCCCTTAACTCTGTTAAACTGTCTCTGTCTCTGTCTCCCCTTAACTCTGTTAAACTGTCTCTGTCTCTGTCTCTCCTTAACTCTGTTAAACTGTCTCTGTCTCTGTCTCCCTTAACTCTGTTAAACTGTCTCTGTCTCTGTCTCCTTAACTCTGTTAAACTGTCTCTGTCTCCCCTTAACTCTGTTAAACTGTCTCTGTCTCTGTCTCCCCTTAACTCTGTTAAACTGTCTCTGTCTCTGTCTCCCCTTAACTCTGTTAAACTGTCTCTGTCTCTGTCTCCCCTTAACTCTGTTAAACTGTCTCTGTCTCCCCTTAACTCTGTTAAACTGTCTCTGTCTCCCCTTAACTCTGTTAAACTGTCTCTGTCTCTGTCTCCCCTTAACTCTGTTAAACTGTCTCTGTCTCTGTCTCTGTCTCCCCTGAACTCTGTTAGACTGTCTCTGTCTCTGTCTCCCCTGAACTCTGTTAAACTGTCTCTGTCTCTGTCTCTGTCTCCCCTTTTAACCCTGTTAGACTGTCTCTGTCTCTGTCTCCCCTTTTAACTCTGTTAAACTGTCTCTGTCTCCCCTTAAGTCTGTTAAACTGTCTCTGTCTCTGTCTCCCCTTAACTCTGTTAAACTGTCTCTGTCTCTGTCTCCCCTTAACTCTGTTAAACTGTCTCTGTCTCTGTCTCCCCTTAACTCTGTTAAACTGTCTCTGTCTCCCCTTAACTCTGTTAAACTGTCTCTGTCTCTGTCTCCCCTTAACTCTGTTAAACTGTCTCTGTCTCTGTCTCCCCTTAACTCTGTTAAACTGTCTCTGTCTCTGTCTCCCCTTAACTCTGTTAAACTGTCTCTGTCTCTGTCTCCCCTTAACTCTGTTAAACTGTCTCTGTCTCTGTCTCCCCTTAACTCTGTTAAACTGTCTCTGTCTCCCCTTAACTCTGTTAAACTGTCTCTGTCTCTGTCTCCCCTTAACTCTGTTAAACTGTCTCTGTCTCTGTCTCCCCTTACCTCTGTTAAGGTGTCTCTGTCTCCCCTGAACTCTGTTAGACTGTCTCTGTCTCTGTCTCCCCTGAACTCTGTTAAACTGTCTCTGTCTCTGTCTCTGTCTCCCCTTTTAACCCTGTTAGACTGTCTCTGTCTCTGTCTCCCCTTTTAACTCTGTTAAACTGTCTCTGTCTCCCCTTAAGTCTGTTAAACTGTCTCTGTCTCTGTCTCCCCTTAACTCTGTTAAACTGTCTCTGTCTCTGTCTCCCCTTAACTCTGTTAAACTGTCTCTGTCTCTGTCTCCCCTTAACTCTGTTAAACTGTCTCTGTCTCCCCTTAACTCTGTTAAACTGTCTCTGTCTCTGTCTCCCCTTAACTCTGTTAAACTGTCTCTGTCTCCCCTTAACTCTGTTAAACTCTCTCTGTCTCTGTCTCTCCTGAACTCTGTTAAAGTGTCTCTGTCTCTGTCTCCCCTTAACTCTGTTAAACTGTCTCTGTCTCTGTCTCCCCTTAACCCTGTTAGACTGTCTCTGTCTCTGTCTCCCCTCAACTCTGTTAAACTGTCTCTGTCTCCCCTTAACTCTGTTAAACTGTCTCTGTCTCCCCTTTACTCTGTTAAACTGTCTCTGTCTCTATCTCCCCTTAACTCTGTTAAACTGTCTCTGTCTCTGTCTCCCCTTAACTCTGTTAAACTGTGTCTGTCTCTGTCTCCCCTTAACTCTGTTAAACTGTCTCTGTCTCTGTCTCCCCTTAACTCTGTTAAACTGTCTCTGTCTCTGTCTCCCCTTAACTCTGTTAAACTGTCTCTGTCTCTGTCTCCCCTTAACTCTGTTAAACTGTCTCTGTCTCTGTCTCCCCTTACCTCTGTTAAGGTGTCTCTGTCTCCCCTGAACTCTGTTAGACTGTCTCTGTCTCTGTCTCCCCTGAACTCTGTTAAACTGTCTCTGTCTCTGTCTCCTCTTTTAACTCTGTTAAACTGTCTCTGTCTCTGTCTCCCCTTTTAACCCTGTTAGACTGTCTCTGTCTCTGTCTCCCCTCAACTCTGTTAAACTGTCTCTGTCTCCCCTTAACTCTGTTAAACTGTCTCTGTCTCTGTCTCCCCTTAACTCTGTTAAACTGTCTCTGTCTCTGTCTCCCCTGAACTCTGTTAGACTGTCTCTGTCTCTGTCTCCCCTTAACCCTGTTAGACTGTCTCTGTCTCCCCTTAACTCTGTTAAACTGTCTCTGTCTCTGTCTCCCCTTAACTCTGTTAAACTGTCTCTGTCTCTGTCTCCCCTGAACTCTGTTAGACTGTCTCTGTCTCTGTCTCCCCTTAACCCTGTTAGACTGTCTCTGTCTCCCCTTAACTCTGTTAAACTGTCTCTGTCTCTGTCTCCCCTTAACTCTGTTAAACTGTCTCTGTCTCTGTCTCCCCTTAACCCTGTTAGACTGTCTCTGTCTCTGTCTCCCCTCAACTCTGTTAAACTGTCTCTGTCTCCCCTTAACTCTGTTAAACTGTCTCTGTCTCTGTCTCCCCTTAACTCTGTTAAACTGTCTCTGTCTCTGTCTCCCCTTAACCCTGTTAGACTGTATCTGTCTCTGTCTCCCCTCAACTCTGTTAAACTGTCTCTGTCTCCCTTAACTCTGTTAAACTGTCTCTGTCTCCCTTAACTCTGTTAAACTGTCTCTGTCTCTGTCTCCCTTAACTCTGTTAAACTGTCTCTGTCTCTGTCTCCCTTAACCCTGTTAGACTGTCTCTGTCTCTGTCTCCCCTCAACTCTGTTAAACTGTCTCTGTCTCCCCTTAACTCTGTTAAACTGTCTCTGTCTCTGTCTCACCTTAACTCTGTTAAACTGTCTCTGTCTCCCCTTAACTCTGTTAAACTGTCTCTGTCTCTGTCTCCCCTTAACTCTGTTAAACTGTCTCTGTCTCTGTCTCCCCTTAACTCTGTTAAACTGTCTCTGTCTCTGTCTCCCCTTAACTCTGTTAAACTGTCTCTGTCTCTGTCTCCCCTTAACTCTGTTAAACTGTGTCTGTCTCTGTCTCCCCTTAACTCTGTTAAACTGTCTCTGTCTCTGTCTCCCCTTAACTCTGTTAAACTGTCTCTGTCTCTGTCTCCCCTTAACTCTGTTAAACTGTCTCTGTCTCTGTCTCCCCTTTTAACTCTGTTAAACTGTCTCTGTCTCCCCTTAACTCTGTTAAACTGTCTCTGTCTCTGTCTCCCCTTAACTCTGTTAAACTGTGTCTGTCTCTGTCTCCCCTTAACTCTGTTAAACTGTCTCTGTCTCTGTCTCCCCTTAACTCTGTTAAACTGTCTCTGTCTCCCCTTAACTCTGTTAAGGTGTCTCTGTCTCCCCTGAACTCTGTTAAACTGTCTCTGTCTCTGTCTCCCCTTAACTCTGTTAAACTGTCTCTGTCTCTGTCTCCCCTTAACTCTGTTAAACTGTCTCTGTCTCTGTCTCCCCTTAACTCTGTTAAACTGTCTCTGTCTCTGTCTCCCCTTAACTCTGTTAAACTGTCTCTGTCTCCCCTTAACTCTGTTAAGGTGTCTCTGTCTCCCCTGAACTCTGTTAAACTGTCTCTGTCTCTGTCTCCCCTTAACTCTGTTAAACTGTCTCTGTCTCTGTCTCCCCTTTTAACTCTGTTAAACTGTCTTTGTTTCCCCTTTACTCTGATAAACTGTGTAAATGTGTCCTCTGTTTTCCCCAGGGCCCAGTGTGTGTGTGGACCCTCCCCTCTACAGAGTGACCAACCCACCCTGTACAGACCCCCAGAGAGGAGGGGGACCCCCAAACTATGCCACCCGTAATCTACAGCCCCCATCTACCCCAGCTCTGCCTCGAAGATACCTGCCTGCTCAGCCCAGAGGGTCACCTGTTGGTGAGGCATGCACAGGCTCATATGCACATACAGTACACATGAACTACACAGTACACATGAACTACACACAGAGTACACATGAACTACACAGTACACATGAACTACACAGTACACATTAACCACCCACAGTACATATTAACTACACACAGTACACATGAACTACACAGTACACATTAACTATATAGTACACATTAACCACACAGTACACATTAACCACACAGTACACATGCACTACACATAGTACACATTAACTACACAGTACACATGAACTACACACAGTACACATGAACTACACACAGTACACATTAACTACACAGTACACATTAACTACACAGTACACATTAACCACACAGTACACATGAACTACACACAGTACACATGAACTACACAGTACACATGCACTACACAGTACACATGAACTACACAGTACACATGAACTACACACAGTACACATGAACTACACACAGTACACATGAACTACACACAGTACACATGAACTACACAGTACACATGAACTACACACAGTACACATGAACTACACACAGTACACATGAACTACACACAGTACACATGAACTACACACAGTACACATGAACTACACAGTACACATGAACTACACAGTACACATGAACTACACACAGTACACATGAACTACACAGTACACATGAACTACACACAGTACACATGAACTACACACACAGTACACATGAACTACACACAGAGTACACATTAACCACACAGTACACATGAACTACACACAGAGTACACATGAACTACACAGTACACATGAACTACACAGTACGCATGAACTACACAGTACACATGAACTACACACAGTACACATGAACTACACAGTACACATGAACTACACACAGTACACATGAACTACACACACAGTACACATGAACTACACACAGAGTACACATTAACCACACAGTACACATGAACTACACACAGAGTACACATGAACTACACAGTACACATGAACTACACAGTACGCATGAACTACACAGTACACATGAACTACACACAGTACACATTAACCACACAGTACACATTAACTACACACAGTACACATTACCCACACAGTAGACATTAACCACACACAGTACACATGAACTACACAGTACACATTAACTACACAGTACACATTAACTACACAGTACACATGAACCACACACAGTACACATTAACCACACACAGTACACATGAACTACAAACAGTACACATTAACTACACACAGTACACATGAACTACACACAGTACACATTAACCACACAGTACACATTAACTACACACAGTACACATTACCCACACAGTACACATTAACCACACACAGTACACATGAACTACACAGTACACATTAACCACCCACAGTACATATTAACTACACACAGTACACATTAACAACACAGTACACATTAACTATATAGTACACATTAACCACACAGTACACATGCACTACACATAGTACACATTAACTACACACAGTACACATTAACTACACAGTACACATTAACTACACAGTACACATTAACCACACAGTACACATGAACTACACACAGTACACATGAACTACACACAGTACACATGAACTACACAGTACACATGCACTACACAGTACACATGAACTACACACAGTACACATGAACTACACACAGTACACATGAACTACACAGTACACATGAACTACACACAGTACACATGAACTACACACAGTACACATGAACTACACACAGTACACATGAACTACACACACAGTACACATGAACTACACACAGAGTACACATTAACCATACAGTACACATGAATTACACACACAGTACACATGAACTACACACAGAGTACACATGAACTACACAGTACGCATGAACTACACAGTACACATTAACTACACAGTACACATTAACTATACAGTACACATTACCACACACCGTACACATTAACCACACACAGTACACATGAACAACACACAGTACATATTAACTACACACAGTACACATTAACCACACAGTACACATTAACTACACACAGTACACATTACCCACACAGTACACATTAACCACACACAGTACACATGAACTACACAGTACACATGAACTACACAGTACACATTAACCACCCACAGTACATATTAACTACACACAGTACACATTAACTACACAGTACACATGAACTATATGGTACACATTAACCACACAGTACACATTAACTACACACAGTACACATGCACTACACACAGTACACATTAACTACACAGTACACATTAACTACACAGTACACATTAACCACACAGTACACATTAACTACACAGTACACATTAACCACACAGTACACATTAACTACACAGTACACATTAACTACACAGTACACATTAACCACACAGTACACATTAACTACACACAGTACACATTAACTACACATAGTACACATTAACTACACAGTACACATTAACTACACAGTACACATTAACTACACAGTACACATTAACTACACAGTACACATTAACCACACAGTACACATTAACTACACAGTACACATTAACTACACAGTACACATTAACCACACAGTACACATTAACTACACATAGTACACATTAACTACACAGTACACATTAACTACACAGTACACATTAACCACACAGTACACATTATCCACACAGTACACATTAACTACACATAGTACACATTAACTACACAGTACACATTAACTACACACAGTACACATTAACTACACAGTACACATTAACCACACAGTACACATTAACCACACAGTACACATTAACTACACATAGTACACATTAACTACACAGTACACATTAACTACACACAGTACACATTAACTACACAGTACACATTAACTACACACAGTACACATTAACTACACAGTACACATTAACCACACAGTACACATTAACTACACAGAGTACACATTAACTACACACAGTACACATTAACTACACACAGTACACATTAACTACACACCATACACATTAACTACACAGTACACATTAACTACACACAGTACACATTAACTACACACAGTACACATTAACTACACACCGTACACATTAACTACACACAGTACACATTAACTACACACCGTACACATTAACTACACAGTACACATTAACTACACATAGTACAGATTAACCGCACATAGTGCACATTAACCACACATAGTACACATTAAGGACCTGTGCCATATAGATGACAAAATAGTTGGGAAGATATTTCTGATGTACCGATTCCATGGCACATGGACACCCCAGCCCCTCCCCCTGTCCCTCCCCCAGCCCTTCCCCCTGTTCCTGCCCCTCCCCCTGGCCCTCCTCCAACCTGTTCCTTCGCCTTCCCCTGGCCCTCCTCCCCTGTCCCTGCCCCTCCCCTGGCCCTGCCCCTCCCCTGGCTCTCCTCCCCCTGTTCCTGCCCCTCCCCCTGTCCCTCCTGCCCCTGTACCTGCCCCTCCCCCTGTCCCTCCTCCCCTGTTCCTGCCCCTCCCCCTGTCCCTCCTGCCCCTGTACCTGCCCCTCTACTACACAGTACACATGAACTACACACAGTACACATGAACTACACACAGTACACATGAACTACACAGTACACATGAACTACACACAGTACACATGAACTACACACAGTACACATGAACTACACACAGTACACATTAACTACACACACAGTACACATGAACTACACAGTACACATTAACCACACAGTACACATGAACTACACACAGTACACATTAACTACACACAGTACACATTAACCACACAGTACACATTAACTACACACAGTACACATTACCCACACAGTACACATTAACCACACACAGTACACATGAACTACACAGTACACATGAACTACACAGTACACATTAACCACACAGTACACATTAACTACACATAGTACACATTAACCACCCACAGTACACATTAACCACACAGTACACATTAACTACACATAGTACACATTAACCACACAGTACACATTAACTACACACAGTACACATTACCCACACAGTACACATTAACCACACACAGTACACATGAACTACACAGTACACATGAACTACACAGTACACATTAACCACACAGTACACATTAACTACACAGTACACATTAACCACCCACAGTACATATTAACTACACACAGTACACATTAACTACACAGTACACATAAACTATATAGTACACATTAACCACACAGTACACATTAACTACACACAGTACACATGCACTACACACAGTACACATTAACTACACAGTACACATTAACTACACAGTACACATTAACCACACAGTACACATTAACTACACAGTACACATTAACCACACAGTACACATTAACTACACATAGTACACATTAACTACACAGTACACATTAACTACACAGTACACATTAACCACACAGTACACATTAACCACACAGTACACATTAACTACACATAGTACACATTAACTACACAGTACACATTAACTACACACAGTACACATTAACTACACAGTACACATTAACCACACAGTACACATTAACCACACAGTACACATTAACTACACATAGTACACATTAACTACACACAGTACACATGAACTACACAGTACACATGAACTACACACAGTACACATGAACTACACACAGTACACATGAACTACACACAGTACACATTAACTACACACACAGTACACATGAACTACACAGTACACATTAACCACACAGTACACATTAACTACACAGTACACATTAACTACACACAGTAAACATTAACTACACAGTACACATTAACTACACACAGTACACATTAACTACACAGTACACATTAACCACACAGTACACATTAACTACACACAGTACACATTAACTACACATAGTACACATTAACTACACAGTACACATTAACTACACACAGTACACATTAACTACACAGTACACATTAACTACACACAGTACACATTAACTACACACCATACACATTAACTACACAGTACACATTAACTACACATAGTACACATTAACTACACAGTACACATTAACTACACACAGTACACATTAACTACACAGTACACATTAACTACACACAGTACACATTAACTACAAACCATGCACATTAACTATACACAGTACACATTAACTACACACCGTACACATTAACTACACACAGTACACATTAACTACACAGTACACATTAACCACACATAGTACAGATTAACCGCACATAGTGCACATTAACCACACATAGTACACATGAAGGACCTGTGCCATATAGATGACAAAATAGTTGGGAAGATATTTCTGATGTACCGATTCCATGGCACATGGACACCCCAGCCCCTCCCCCTGTCCCTCCCCCAGCCCTTCCCCCTGTTCCTGCCCCTCCCCTGGCCCTCCTCCAACCTGTTCCTTCCCCTCCCCCTGGCCCTCCTCCCCCTGTCCCTGCCCCTCCCCCTGGCTCTCCTCCCCTGTTCCTGCCCCTCCCCTGTCCCTCCTGCCCCTGTACCTGCCCCTCCCCCTGTCCCTCCTCCCCTGTTCCTGCCCCTCCCCCTGTCCCTCCTGCCCCTGTACCTGCCCCCCCCCCCTCCTCCCCTGTTCCTGCCCCTCCCCTGGCCCTCCTCCTGTCCCTGTCCCTCCTCCCCTGTCCCTGCCCCTGCCCCTGTACCTGCCCCTCCCCCTGTCCCTCCTCCCCCTGTTCCTGCCCCTCCCCCTGTCCCTCCTGCCCCTGTACCTGCCCCTCCCCCTGTCCCTCCTCCCCTGTTCCTGCCCCTCCCCCTGGCCCTCCTCCCCCTGTCCCCCTCCCCCTGTCCCTGCCCCTCCCCCCCTGCCCCTCCCCTGTCCCTCCTCCCCCTGTTCCTGCCCCTCCCCCTGTCCCTCCTGCCCCTCCCCCTGTCCCTCCTCCCCCTGTTCCTGCCCCTCCCCTGGCCCTCCTCCCCCTGTCCCTGTCCCTCGTCCTCCTGTCCCTGCCCCTCCCCCTGTCCCTGCCCCTCCCCTGTCCCTGCTCCTCCTGTCCCTGCCCCTCCCCTGTCCCTGTCCCTCCTCCTCCTGTCCCTGCCCCTCCCCTGTCCCTGCCCCTCCCCCTGTCCCTGTCCCTCCTCCTCCTGTCCCTGCCCCTCCCCTGTCCCTGCCCCTCCCCCTGTCCCTGCCCCTCCCCTGACTGATACACGGAACGACGCTGGATTCAAAAGTTTGTTCTTCAATTTATATAGTTATACAAAATTCTTGCAGCCAATAGAATGTTATACAGCGCATTCGAGAAGTATTCAGATCCCTTGACTTTTTCCACATTTTGTTACGTTCCAGACTTATTTTAAAATTGATTAAATAATGTGTTCCCCCTCATCAATCAGCACACAAAACCACATAATGACAAAGCAAAAACAAGTTTTTAGAAATGTTTGCACATTTATTTAAAAAAAAATGAAATATCACATTTACATAAGTATTCAGACCCTTTGTCGAAGCACCTTTGGCAGTGATTAAAACCTCAAATCTTCTTGGGTATGTGACGCTACAAGCTTGGCACACCTGTATTTGGGGAGTTTCTCCCATTCTTCTCTGGAGATCCTCTCAAGCTCTGTCAGGTTGGATGGGGAGCGTCGCTGCCCAGCTATTTTCAGGTCTCTCCAGAGATGTCCGATTGGGTTCAAGTCCGGGCTCTGGTTGGGCCACTCAAGGATATTCAGAGACTCGTCCCGAAGCCTCTCCTGCGTTGTCTTGGCTGTGTGCTTAGGGTCGTTGTCCTGTTGGAAGGTGAATCTCCACCCCAGTCTGAGGTCCTGAGTGCTCTAGAGACGGTTTTCATCGAGGATCTCTGTACTTTCCTCCATTCATCTTTGCCTCGATCCTTGGCTAGTTATAGCCTAATGTTAGCTGACTATAGCCTAATGTTAGCTGGCTATAGCCTAATGTTAGCTAGCTAACATTGAAACTGGTTGGTTAGCTACCTGCAGATTCATGCAGGGTAGTAACGTCATGAGTTATGATTATGGTTCATTGATTAGCTAGCTAGCTACATGCCTTAAAAAAAGACTTCACTATGCAAGTGTCCATTTTAGTAGAATGTCACTGCGACAACTGTTAGCCAGTTAGCTTGGGTGCTTGACTGCTGTTGTTAGGACAGAATGGTCAAATCAATCCTTAAAGAGATGGGCGGAGCTAAAGCTTAAGAGGGTGTGAACGATGCTAAATGGGTGTAGACAAAGAAGAGCTCTTCTGTAGGTACCAAAACATTCACAGGCCTTTTTCTCAAAAGTGAGGTTACAAGTTGATCAACGTTCAAAGCAGAATAACTTTCCCATTGTTCCTCAACTGTAGTGCGTGATATACCATGTTGTAGCTCTGAGTCTCTACTTTTATGGAATGTAAAAAACTTCAAATGTTCACATATAGAGACCACAAATTCAAATGGGCTATTCTTAAACTTTTCAACATTATCCTCAGCTCTGGCATCTTCCCCAATATTTGGGACCAAGGCCTGATCACCCCAATCCACAAAAAGTGGAGACAAATTTGACCCCAATAAATTACCGTGGAATATGTATCACCAGCAATCTCATAAAAGTCCTCAGCAGTATCATCAACAGCAGACTCCAACATTTCCTCAGTGAAAACAGTGTCCTGAGCAAATGTCCAATTGGATTCTTACCAAAATACAACAGACCACGTATTCACCCTGCACACCTTTATTGACAAACAAACCAAACCAAAAGCAAAGTATTCCTATGCTTTGTTGATTTCAAAAAGCTTTTGACTCAATTTGTTTGCTATACAAATTGATGGAAAGCGGTGTCGGGGGGGAAAGCATATGACGTTATAAAATCCATGTACACAAACAACAAGTTTGCGGTTAAAATTGGCACAAAAAAACATAGATTTTTTTCCTCAGGTCCGTGGGGTGAGACAGGGATGCAGCTTGAGCCCCACACTCTTCAACATTTATATCAACAAATTAGTGAGGGCACAAGAACAGTCTGCAGAACCTGGCCTCACCCTACTGGACTCAAATGTCTACTGTTTGCTGACGCTGGTGCTTCTGTCACCAACCAAGGAGGGCCTACAGTAGCACAGCAGATATTATGCACAGATTCTGTCAGACCTGGGCCCTGACAGTGAATCTCAGTAGGACAAAAATGATGGTGTTCCAAAAAAGGTCCAGTAGTCAAGACAACAAATACAAATTCCATCTAGACAGCGTTGTCCTAGAGCACACGAAGAATTACACCTACCTCAGGCCTAAACATAAAACAGAATGTTTCTAAACAGAAAACACCCAATTGAGACTCTGCATGCAGATTTCTGCAAAAAAATATACTTTGTGTACAATCCAATCCCCCAAGCAATACAGAGCAGAAATAGGATGATACACACTAGTTATCAACATCCAGAATAGACTGTTCAATTCGGCAACCACCAGGAAGCAACACATTACACCACAAAGCCCTCTTCTATAGAGAGATGAACCTAGAGAAGAGTCTCCTCGGCCAGCTGCTTCTGGGGCTCTGTTCACATACAGACCCCACAAAGCCCTCTTCTATAGAGAGATGAACCTAGAGAAGAGTCTCCTCGGCCAGCTGGTTCTGGGGCTCTGTTCACATACAGACCCCACAAAACGCAAGGACATAAATATATTTAGACCCAACCAAATACGAGAAAGCAAAAAGATAACTGTTGGACACACTGGAAATAATCAACCAAAAAACATAGCACATTGGAATGCTATATGGCCACTGTGACTGATCCCAAATTAAGAAAATCCTTGACTATGTACTGACTCAGTGAGCATAGCCTTGCTATTGAGAAGACTGCTCACAAAATGAGGTGGAAACAGGGCTGCACTTCCTAACCTCCTTCCAAATATATGAGACCCACAAAGAATTTGAAAACAAATCAAACATTGATAAACTCCCATATCTGTTAGGCGATATACTGCAGTGTGCCGTCACAGCAGCAAGATTTGTGACCCGTTGCCATGAGAACAGGGTAACCAGTGGAACACAAACATCATTGTAAATACAACCTATATTTATGTTTATTTATTTTCCCTCTCATACTTCAACTACTTGCACGTTGTTACAACACTGTACTTAAAATGTCTATATTAATTAAAAACTTTTGTGAGTGTAATGTTTACTAACGTTTCCCCTTGTTAATTTAACTTTTGTCTTTGTTTGTTTATTCCATTTGCTTTGGCAATGTAAACATATGTTTCCCATGCCAATAAAGCCCTTTGAATTTATTTGAGAGGGAGAGATTAAAAAAATAAAAATCCCAGGTCTAATTATCAGGAAAAGGAAAAGCTGAAACTGATTAAGTGGAAGATATGTAGAGCTGGTAGAGAGAAAAGGAGGGCAATGTCGAAGATTAGATATTGATTGATCAGACTGATAACATAATTGGTTGATTGCCTAATTAAATGTTATAATTGTTTAATTTATGTGTTTTTGATTGTCTCTGATTGGTTGATTGCTTAATTGATGTGTTTTTGATTGTCTCTGATTGGTTGATTGCTTAATTCCATTTGTCCATCCGTTTGTGATTTGTTGCTGTGTTTGATGACAGGTGTGAGGAAGGAGTTCCCCAGGAGTTCTGAGATCACAAGGTCCCTTCCTTCCTCTCCTAAGAGGCTGGCTGTGGTGCCTCCTAAACCCCAGTCACCAGGTGAGACATAGGTACACACACGCCAGATAGCGTTGTACTGTTAGAGGGGCCAGTTGTACTGTTAGAGGGGCCAGTTGTACTGTTAGAGGGGCCAGTTGTACTGTTAGAGGGGCCAAGCTGGGGCCAGTTGTACTGTTAGAGGGGGCAAGCTGGGGCCAGTTGTACTGTTAGAAGGGCCAGTTGTACTGTTAGAGGGGCCAGTTGTACTGTTAGAGGGGCCAGTTGTACTGTTAGAGGGGCCAGTTGTACTGTTAGAGGGGCCAGTTGTACTGTTAGAGGGGCCAAGCTGGGGCCAGTTGTACTGTTAGAGGGGCCAGTTGTACTGTTAGAGGGGCCAGTTGTACTGTTAGAAGGGCCAGTTGTACTGTTAGAGGGGCCAGTTGTACTGTTAGAGGGGCCAGTTGTACTGTTAGAGGGGCCAGTTGTACTGTTAGAAGGGCCAGTTGTACTGTTAGAGGGGCCAGTTGTACTGTTAGAGGGGCCAGTTGTACTGTTAGAAGGGCCAGTTGTACTGTTAGAAGGGCCAGTTGTACTGTTAGAAGGGCCAGTTGTACTGTTAGAGGGGCCAGTTGTACTGTTAGAAGGGCCAGTTGTACTGTTAGAAGGGCCAGTTGTACTGTTAGAAGGGCCAGTTGTACGAAGGGCCAGTTGTACTGTTAGAAGGGCCAGTTGTACTGTTAGAAGGGCCAGTTGTACTGTTAGAGGGGCCAGTTGTACTGTTAGAAGGGCCAGTTGTACTGTTAGAAGGGCCAGTTGTACTGTTAGAGGGGCCAAGCTGGGGCCAGTTGTACTGTTAGAAGGGCCAGTTGTACTGTTAGAGGGGCCAGTTGTACTGTTAGAGGGACCAGTTGTACTGTTAGAGGGGCCAGTTGTACTGTTAGAGGGGCCAGTTGTACTGTTAGAAGGGCCAGTTGTACTGTTAGAGGGGCCAGTTGTACTGTTAGAAGGGCCAGTTGTACTGTTAGAAGGGCCAGTTGTACTGTTAGAAGGGCCAGTTGTACTGTTAGAAGGGCCAGTTGTACTGTTAGAGGGGCCAGTTGTACTGTTAGAAGGGCCAGTTGTACTGTTAGAAGGGCCAGTTGTACTGTTAGAGGGGCCAAGCTGGGGCCAGTTGTACTGTTAGAAGGGCCAGTTGTACTGTTAGAGGGGCCAGTTGTACTGTTAGAGGGACCAGTTGTACTGTTAGAGGGGCCAGTTGTACTGTTAGAGGGGCCAGTTGTACTGTTAGAAGGGCCAGTTGTACTGTTAGAGGGGCCAGTTGTACTGTTAGAGGGGCCAGTTGTACTGTTAGAGGGGCCAGTTGTACTGTTAGAGGGGCCAGTTGTACTGTTAGAAGGGCCAGTTGTACTGTTAGAAGGGCCAGTTGTACTGTTAGAGGGGCCAGTTGTACTGTTAGAAGGGCCAGTTGTACTGTTAGAAGGGCCAGTTGTACTGTTAGAAGGGCCAGTTGTACTGTTAGAGGGGCCAGTTGTACTGTTAGAAGGGCCAGTTGTACTGTTAGAGGGGCCAGTTGTACTGCTAGAAGGGCCAGTTGTACTGTTAGAAGGGCCAGTTGTACTGTTAGAAGGGCCAGTTATTGTTATTGTTGTCATGTCATTTTTTAAATTTCATACTCCACATTTAGGGACCGCCAGTGAAAGCATAATGACAACATGATGGGGGAGGCGGGCCAGGGAGAGGAGGGCCAGGGGGAGGGGCTGGAACAGGGGAGGAGGGCCAGGGGGAGGGGCTGGAACAGGGGGGGGCTGGAACAGGGGGAGGAGGGCCAGGGGGAGGGGCTGGAACAGGGAGAGGAGGGCCAGGGGAGGGGCTGGAACAGGGGGAGGAGGGCCAGGGGAGGGGCTGGAACAGGGGGAGGAGGGCCAGGGGAGGGGCTGGAACAGGGAGAGGAGGGCCAGGGGGAGGGGCTGGAACAGGGGGAGGAGGGCCAGGGGAGGGGCTGGAACAGGGGGAGGAGGGCCAGGGAGAGGAGGGCCAGGGGAGGGGCTGGAACAGGGGGAGGAGGGCCAGGGAGAGGAGGGCCAGGGGGAGGGGCTGGAACAGGGGGAGGAGGGCCAGGGAGAGGAGGGCCAGGGGGAGGGGCTGGAACAGGGGAGGAGGGCCAGGGAGAGGAGGGCCAGGGGAGGGGCTGGAACAGGGGGAGGAGGGCCAGGGGGAGGGGCTGGGGTGTCCTGTAAATGTTCCCTTTCATTCACTGTCAAAGCCAAGTGTGTGTCCCCCCCCCCAGCTCATTACCGCAGACAGATGATGCCCCCTGTTGTCATGGAGACCAGTCCTTCAGGGGTAACAGATGTTTTTAGAGCTGAATAGATGGTGGATGACGGTGTTGGGGAAAAGGGGGGAGGGGTGGGGATACCTAGTCAGTTGTCCAGCTGAATGTATGCACCTTGCTCGGGTTGGGAAAGACACGTTCCTTACGACACCAGGATAGTGGGTCCCATCCAATTCCCAATTCCCTAAATGTACAACAATAATGTAAATAGTATATGTTGTTATATTTGATTGACTACTAGAGAAGACGACTAGACAGTATTATGGGCTGTGGGTGAAAGATATGAAGCCCACAATGCTCCTGTGGGACTTCATAGTGTAAAATGTAATTACTATTTATATATATATATATATTTGTTCAGAACAATACTTGGAAAGTAGTGATATAATAACGTATAAACTAATATTTATATATGTAACTGCCCAGCAAATGGGAGACACTGCATCTCAGTGCAAGAGGCGTCACTACAGTCCTGGTTCAAATCCAGACTGAATCACATCCGGCCGTGATTGGGAGTCCCATAGGGTGGCACACTATTGGCCCAGCGTCGTCCGGGTTTGGCCGGGGGTAGGCCGTCCATTGTAAATAAGAATTTGTTCTTAACTGACTTGCCTCGTTAAATAAAGGTTTAAATAAATAAAAAATAAAATAATATATATAAATTCTGGCACATCCTTAAGACAAATGTTTGTTTCCACTAATATTGATGATGTTTAGTTGTAGTACTGACTGTTGTAACGACTCAGCCTGTGATAACACACACACACACCTACACACACCTACACACATCTACACACACACACACACACACACACATCTACACAAACACACACACACAGCTACACTTACACACACACACACACACACACACACCTACAGACACACACACACACGTCTACACAAACACACACACACAGCTACACATACACACACACACAGCTACACATACACACACACCTACAGACACACACACATCTACACAAACACACACACACACACGTCTACACAAACATACACACACACACACACAAACATACACACACACACACACACACACACACCTACACACATCTACACACACACACACACACACACATCTACACAAACACACACACACAGCTACACTTACACACACACACACACACACACACACCTACAGACACACACACACACACACGTCTACACAAACACACACACACAGCTACACATACACACACGCACAG
>NC_088414.1:47689712-47707212 GCF_034236695.1 Oncorhynchus nerka
TGCCGGGCAGTAGCAGTGATGCTGGGTAGTAGCAGTGATGCCAGGCAGTAGCAGTGATGTCAGGCAGTAGCAGTGATGTCAGGCAGTAGCAGTGATGCCAGGAAGTAGCAGTGATGCCAGGCAGTAGCAGTGATGCCAGGCAGTAGCAGTGATGCTGGGCAGTAGCAGTGATGTCAGGCAGTAGCAGTGATGCCGGGCAGTAGCAGTGATGCCAGGCAGTAGCAGTGATGCCAGACAGTAGCAGTGATGCCAGGCAGTAGCAGTGATACCAGGCAGTAGCAGTGATTCCAGGCAGTAGCAGTGATGCCAGACAGTAGCAGTGATGCCAGACAGTAGCAGTGATGCCAGGCAGTAGCAGTGATGCCAGGCAGTAGCAGTGATGCTGGGCAGTAGCAGTGATGCCAGGCAGTAGCAGTGATCTCAGGCAGTAGCAGTGATCTCAGGCAGTAGCAGTGATCTCAGGCAGTAGCAGTGATGTCAGGCAGTAGCAGTGATGCTGGGCAGTAGCAGTGATGCCGGGCAGTAGCAGTGATGCCAGGCAGTAGCAGTGATGCCAGGCAGTAGCATTGATCTCAGACAGTAGCAGTGATGCCAGGCAGTAGCAGTGATGCTGGGCAGTAGCAGTGATACCAGGCAGTAGCAGTGATGCCAGGCAGTAGCAGTGATGCCAGACAGTAGCAGTGATGCTGGGCAGTAGCAGTGATGCTGGGCAGTAGCAGTGATCTCAGGCAGTAGCAGTGATGCCAGGCAGTAGCAGTGATCTCAGGCAGTAGCAGTGATCTCAGGCAGTAGCAGTGATCTCAGGCAGTAGCAGTGATGCCAGGCAGTAGCAGTGATGCCAGACAGTAGCAGTGATACCAGGCAGTAGCAGTGATGCCAGACAGTAGCAGTGATACCAGGCAGTAGCAGTGATGCTGGGCAGTAGCAGTGATGCCGGGCAGTAGCAGTGATACCAGGCAGTAGCAGTGATGCTGGGCAGTAGCAGTGATGCCGGGCAGTAGCAGTGATCTCAGGCAGTAGCAGTGATCTCAGGCAGTAGCAGTGATGCCAGGCAGTAGCAGTGATGCCAGACAGTAGCAGTGATACCAGGCAGTAGCAGTGATGCTGGGCAGTAGCAGTGATGCCGGGCAGTAGCAGTGATGCCGCGCAGTAGCAGTGATGCCGCGCAGTAGCAGTGATGCCGGGCAGTAGCAGTGATGCCGGGCAGTAGCAGTGATGCCGCGCAGTAGCAGTGATGCCGGGCAGTAGCAGTGATGCCAGGCAGTAGCATTGATGCCGGGCAGTAGCAGTGATACCAGGCAGTAGCAGTGATGCTGGGCAGTAGCAGTGATGTCAGGCAGTAGCAGTGATGCCGGGCAGTAGCAGTGATGCCGGGCAGTAGCATTGATGCCGGGCAGTAGCAGTGATACCAGGCAGTAGCAGTGATGCTGGGCAGTAGCAGTGATGTCGGGCAGTAGCAATGATGCCGGGCAGTAGCAGTGATGCTGGGCAGTAGCAGTGATACCAGGCAGTAGCAGTGATTCCAGGCAGTAGCAGTGATCTCAGGCAGTAGCAGTGATCTCAGGCAGTAGCAGTGATCTCAGGCAGTAGCAGTGATCTCAGGCAGTAGCAGTGATGCCGGGCAGTAGCAGTGATGCCAGGCAGTAGCAGTGATGCCAGGCAGTAGCAGTGATGTCAGGCAGTAGCAGTGATGCCAGGAAGTAGCAGTGATGCCAGGCAGTAGCAGTGATGCCAGGCAGTAGCAGTGATGCTGGGCAGTAGCAGTGATCTCAGGCAGTAGCAGTGATGCCGGGCAGTAGCAGTGATGCCAGGCAGTAGCAGTGATCTCAGGCAGTAGCAGTGATGTCGGGCAGTAGCAGTGATGCCGGGCAGTAGCAGTGATGCTGGGCAGTAGCAGTGATGCTGGGCAGTAGCAGTGATGCCAGGCAGTAGCAGTGATGTCAGGCAGTAGCAGTGATGCCAGGCAGTAGCAGTGATGCCAGGCAGTAGCAGTGATGCTGGGCAGTAGCAGTGATGCTGGGCAGTAGCAGTGATGCCAGGCAGTAGCAGTGATGCCAGGCAGTAGCAGTGATGCTGGGCAGTAGCAGTGATGCCAGGCAGTAGCAGTGATGCCAGGCAGTAGCAGTGATGCCAGGCAGTAGCAGTGATGCTGGGCAGTAGCAGTGATCTCAGGCAGTAGCAGTGATGCTGGGCAGTAGCAGTGATGCCAGGCAGTAGCAGTGATGTCAGGCAGTAGCAGTGATGCTGGGCAGTAGCAGTGATACCAGGCAGTAGCAGTGATGCCAGGCAGTAGCAGTGATGCTGGGTAGTAGCAGTGATGTCAGGCAGTAGCAGTGATGCCAGGCAGTAGCAGTGATGTCAGGCAGTAGCAGTGATGCTGGGCAGTAGCAGTGATACCAGGCAGTAGCAGTGATGCCAGGCAGTAGCAGTGATGCTGGGCAGTAGCAGTGATGTCAGGCAGTAGCAGTGATGCCAGGCAGTAGCAGTGATGTCAGGCAGTAGCAGTGATGCTGGGCAGTAGCAGTGATACCAGGCAGTAGCAGTGATCTGTGTAAATCAGTGGTGGCAGTCTCAGTCTGTCTGCTGTGTGTGGGGCAACCGCAAGGATGTGTTTTTCATGCTGTTAATTTAACCCCATTTAACCCCTCTCTCTCTCTCTTTCTGTGTCTCTCTGTCTCTATCTTTCTCTCCTCCTCCTCTCTCTCTCTCTCTCTACTTCTGTCTTTCTCACATCCCCTTTCTCTATCTTCTCTCTCTGTGTCCCCCCCATATATCCCTCTCTGTCTCCCTTTCCCTCTCGCTCTCTTTCTCCTCCCCTCCCCCTCTCTCTCTATCTCCCCCTCCTCTCTCTCTCTCTCCAGTCCTCCCCAGGCAGCGTCCAGCAGCAGCCGCCAGAGGGTCAGTTCCCCCCTGCTCCCCTCGGCGCGTTCCCCCCTTCAGGCCAAAGCAGGAACAGCAGGAGAACCTGCAGAGGGAGAAAGAGGAGGCGCAATTGAAGGAGAGAGAGAGGGAGGAGCAGGAGAGGGAGCGAGAGAGGGAGAAACAGAGGGAGGAGGTATGTGGTTCTAAAAATGGGGCTTTTGTGACTGTGTTAGCCCGCCTCAGGCATCATCTCTGGGAGCTAATGTTTTCAGGTTTCAGACAAGGTAACTCTACAGGAGAATATAATTCACCCAACAAACCCCAACTACACTCACAGAGCTGTGGGTTTGATTACTGCATTGGTCTTTATACACAGAGTAAAAACTAAAGTTACTCATGGAAATTCCAGATATTCATGTGATATGTGTTGTTATGTTACTGTGGGGTTACTGTATATTATCATGTTACTGTATATTATCATGTTACTGTATATTATCATGTTACTGTATATTATCATGTTACTGTATATTATCATGTTACTGTATATTATCATTATCATGTTACTGTATATTATCATGTTACTGTATATTATCATGTTACTGTATATTATCATTATCATGTTACTGTATATTATCATGTTACTGTAGATTATCATGTTAGTGTATATTATCATGTTACTGTATATTATCATGTTACTGTATATTATCATGTTACTGTATATTATCATGTTACTGTAGATTATCATGTTACTGTATATTATCATGTTACTGTAGATTATCATGTTACTGTATATATCATGTTACTGTATATTATCATGTTACTGTATATTATCATGTTACTGTATATTATCATGTTACTGTATATTATCATGTTACTGTATATTATCATTATCATGTTACTGTAGATTATCATGTTACTGTATATATCATGTTACTGTATATTATCATGTTACTGTATATTATCATGTTACTGTATATTATCATGTTACTGTATATTATCATGTTACTGTAGATCATCATGTTACTGTATATTATCATGTTACTGTATATTATCATGTTACTGTATATTATCATGTTACTGTATATTATCATGTTACTGTAGATCATCATGTTACTGTATATTATCATGTTACTGTATATTATCATGTTACTGTAGATTATCATGTTACTGTATATTATCATGTTACTGTATATTATCATGTTACTGTATATTATCATGTTACTGTATATTATCATTATCATGTTACTGTATATTATCATGTTACTGTATATTATCATGTTACTGTATATTATCATGTTACTGTATATTATCATGTTACTGTGGGGTTACTGTATATTATCATGTTACTGTATATTATCATGTTACTGTATATTATCATGTTACTGTATATTATCATGTTACTGTATATTATCATTATCATGTTACTGTATATTATCATGTTACTGTATATTATCATGTTACCGTATATTATCATGTTACTGTATATTATCATGTTACTGTAGATTATCATGTTACTGTATATATCATGTTACTGTATATTATCATGTTACTGTATATTATCATGTTACTGTATATTATCATGTTACTGTAGATTATCATGTTACTGTATATTATCATGTTACTGTAGATTATCATGTTACTGTATATTATCATGTTACTGTATATTATCATGTTACTGTATATTATCATTATCATGTTACTGTCATGTTACTGTATATTATCATGTTACTGTATATTATCATGTTACTGTATATTATCATTATCATGTTACTGTAGATTATCATGTTACTGTATATTATCATGTTACTGTATATTATCATGTTACTGTATATTATCATGTTACTGTATATTATCATTATCATGTTACTGTATATTATCATGTTACTGTATATTATCATGTTTCTGTATATTATCATGTTACTGTAGATTATCATGTTACTGTATATTATCATGTTACTGTAGATTATCATGTTACTGTATATTATCATGTTACTGTAGATTATCATGTTACTGTATATATCATGTTACTGTATATTATCATGTTACTGTATATTATCATGTTACTGTATATTATCATGTTACTGTATATTATCATTATCATGTTACTGTATATTATCATGTTACTGTATATTATCATGTTACTGTAGATTATCATGTTACTGTATATTATCATGTTCCTGTATATTATCATGTTACTGTAGATTATCATGTTACTGTAGATTATCATGTTACTGTATATTATCATGTTACTGTAGATTATCATGTTACTGTATATATCATGTTACTGTATATTATCATGTTACTGTATATTATCATTATCATGTTACTGTAGATTATCATGTTACTGTATATTATCATGTTACTGTAGATTATCATGTTACTGTATATATCATGTTACTGTATATTATCATGTTACTGTATATTATCATGTTACTGTATATTATCATGTTACTGTATATTATCATTATCATGTTACTGTATATTATCATGTTACTGTATATTATCATGTTACTGTATATTATCATGTTACTGTAGATTATCATGTTACTGTATATTATCATGTTACTGTATATTATCATTATCATGTTACTGTATATTATCATGTTACTGTATATTATCATGTTACTGTATATTATCATGTTACTGTATATTATCATGTTCCTGTATATTATCATGTTACTGTATATTATCATTATCATGTTACTGTATATTATCATTATCATGTTACTGTATATTATCATGTTACTGTATATTATCATGTTACTGTATATTATCATGTTACTGTAGATTATCATGTTACTGTATATTATCATGTTACTGTATATTATCATTATCATGTTACTGTATATTATCATGTTACTGTATATTATCATGTTACTGTATATTATCATGTTACTGTATATTATAATGTTACTGTATATTATCATGTTACTGTATATTATCATTATCATGTTACTGTATATTATCATTATCATGTTACTGTATATTATCATTATCATGTTACTGTATATATCATTATCATGTTACTGTATATTATCATGTTACTGTATATTATCATTATCATGTTACTGTATATTATCATTATCATGTTACTGTATATATCATTATCATGTTACTGTATATTATCATGTTACTGTATATATAATTATCATGTTACTGTATATATCATTATCATGTTACTGTATATTATCATGTTACTGTATATATCATTATCATGTTACTGTAGATCATCATGTTCCTGTATATTATCATGTTACTGTATATTATCATTATCATGTTACTGTATATATCATTATCATGTTACTGTATATTATCATGTTACTGTAGATTATCATGTTACTGTAGATTATCATGTTACTGTATATATCATTATCATGTTACTGTATATTATCATGTTACTGTAGATTATCATGTTACTGTAGATTATCATGTTACTGTAGATTATCATGTTACTGTATATTATCATTATAATGTTACTGTATATATCATTATCATGTTACTGTATATTATCATGTTACTGTAGATTATCATGTTACTGTAGATTATCATGTTACTGTATATATCATTATCATGTTACTGTATATTATCATGTTACTGTAGATTATCATGTTACTGTAGATCATCATGTTACTGTATATTATCATGTTACTGTATATTATCATGTTACTGTAGATCATCATGTTCCTGTATATTATCATGTTACTGTATATTATCATGTTACTGTATATTATCATTATCATGTCACTGTATATATCATTATCATGTTACTGTATATTATCATGTTACTGTATATTATCATTATCATGTTACTGTATATTATCATTATCATGTTACTGTAGATCATCATGTTCCTGTATATTATCATGTTACTGTATATTATCATGTTACTGTATATTATCATGTTCCTGTAGATTATCATGTTACTGTATATTATCATGTTACTGTAGATTATCATGTTACTGTAGATTATCATGTTACTGTAGATTATCATGTTACTGTATATTATCATGTTCCTGTTTATTATCATGTTTCTGTATATTATCATGTTACTGTATATATCATGTTACTGTATATATCATGTTACTGTATATTATCATTATCATGTTACTGTATATTATCATGTTACTGTATATATCATGTTACTGTATATATCATGTTACTGTATATTATCATTATCATGTTACTGTATATTATCATGTTACTGTATATTATCATGTTACTGTAGAATATCATGTTACTGTATATTATCATGTTACTGTATATTATCATGTTACTGTATATTATCATGTTACTGTATATTATCATTATCATGTTACTGTATATTATCATGTTACTATAGATTATCATGTTACTGTAGATTATCATGTTACTGTATATTATCATGTTACTGTATATTATCATTATCATGTTACTGTATATTATCATGTTACTGTATATTATCATGTTACTGTATATTATCATTATCATGTTACTGTATATTATCATGTTACTGTAGATCATCATGTTACTGTATATTATCATTATCATGTTACTGTATATTATCATGTTACTGTAGATTATCATGTTACTGTATATTATCATTATCATGTTACTGTATATTATCATGTTACTGTATATTATCATGTTACTGTAGATTATCATGTTACTGTATATTATCATGTTACTGTATATTATCATTATCATGTTACTGTATATTATCATTATCATGTTACTGTATATTATCATGTTACTGTATATTATCATGTTACTGTATATTATCATTATCATGTTACTGTATATTATCATGTTACTGTATATTATCATGTTACTGTAGATTATCATGTTACTGTATATTATCATGTTACTGTAGATTATCATGTTACTGTATATTATCATGTTACTGTAGATTATCATGTTACTGTATATATCATGTTACTGTATATTATCATGTTACTGTAGATTATCATGTTACTGTATATTATCATGTTCCTGTAGATCATCATGTTACTGTATATTATCATGTTCCTGTATATTATCATGTTACTGTATATTATCATTATCATGTTACTGTATATTATCATGTTACTGTAGATTATCATGTTACTGTATATTATCATGTTACTGTATATTATCATGTTACTGTAGATTATCATGTTACTGTATATATAATGTTACTGTATATTATCATGTTACTGTAGATTATCATGTTACTGTATATATCATGTTACTGTATATTATCATGTTACTGTATATTATCATGTTACTGTATATTATCATTATCATGTTACTGTATATTATCATGTTACTGTAGATTATCATGTTACTGTATATTATCATGTTACTGTATATTATCATGTTACTGTATATTATCATGTTACTGTAGATTATCATGTTACTGTATATATCATGTTACTGTATATTATCATGTTACTGTATATTATCATGTTACTGTATATTATCATTATCATGTTACTGTATATTATCATGTTACTGTATATTATCATGTTACTGTATATTATCATGTTACTGTAGATCATCATGTTACTGTATATTATCATGTTACTGTATATTATCATGTTACTGTATATTATCATGTTACTGTATATTATCATGTTACTGTAGATCATCATGTTACTGTATATTATCATGTTACTGTATATTATCATGTTACTGTATATTATCATGTTACTGTAGATTATCATGTTACTGTATATTATCATGTTACTGTATATTATCATTATCATGTTACTGTATATTATCATGTTACTGTATATTATCATGTTACTGTATATTATCATTATCATGTTACTGTATATTATCATGTTACTGTATATTATCATGTTACTGTATATTATCATGTTACTGATCATAATATGTGTTATTATGGTATGGTTGTAGGTCCAGAGGCTTCAGAATCGCTGTGTGGAGCAGGAGGATCAGCTGACATCACTGAGAGAGGAACTGAGGAAGACAACGCTAGGACTACAAGCCTTCATCATTACTTCCCAACACTACTGTCTACAGGTAACAAACACCCACACTATACACTGGCAAACACACACACACACACACACACACACTATACACACTGGCAAACACACTGGCAAACACACAGACACACACACTATACACACTGGCAAACACACACACACACACACACACACACACACACACACACACACACTATACACACTGGCAAACACACACACTATACACACTGGCAAACACACACACACACACACTATACACACTGGCAAACACACACACTATACACACTGGCAAACACACACACACACACACACACACTATACACACTGGCAACACACACACACACACACACACACACACACACACACACACACACACACACACACACACACACACACTATACACACTGGCAAACACACACACTATACACACTGGCAAACACACACACTATACACACTGGCAAACACACACACACACACACACACACACACACACACACACTATACACACTGGCAAACAACACACACACACACACACACACACACACACACACACACACACACACACACACACACACACACACACACACACACACACACACACACTATACACACTGGCAAACACACACACTATACACACTGGCAAACACACACACACACACACTATACACACTGGCAAACACACACACTATACACACTGGCAAACACACACACACACACACACACACTATACACACTGGCAAACACACACACACACACACACACACACACACACACACACACACACACACACACACACACTATACACACTGGCAAACACACACACTATACACACTGGCAAACACACACACTATACACACTGGCAAACACACACACACACACACACACACACACTATACACACTGGCAAACACACACACACACACTATACACACTGGCAAACACACAGACACACACAATATACACACTGGCAAATGTGGAGGCTATATCAGGGTGTTACGGTACAGAGTCAATGTGGAGACTATATACAGGGTGTTACGGTACAGAGTCAATGTGGAGGCTATATACAGGGGGTACCGGTACAGAGTCAATGTGGAGGCTATATACAGGGGGTACCGGTACAGAGTCAATGTGGAGGCTATATACAGGGTGTTACGGTACAGAGTCAATGTGGAGGCTATATACAGGGGGTACCAGTATAGAGTCAATGTGGAGGCTATATACAGGGGGTACCGGTACCGAGTCAATGTGGAGGCTATATACAGGGGGTACTGGTACAGAGTCAATGTGGAGGCTATATACAGGGTGTTACGGTACAGAGTCAATGTGGAGGCTATATACAGGGTGTTACGGTACAGAGTCAATGTGGAGGCTATATACAGGGTGTTACGGTACAGAGTCAATGTGGAGGCTATATACAGGGGGTACCGGTACAGAGTCAATGTGGAGGCTATATACAGGGTGTTACGGTACAGAGTCAATGTGGAGGCTATATACAGGGTATTACGGTACAGAGTCAATGTGGAGACTATATACAGGGTGTTACGGTACAGAGTCAATGTGGAGGCTATATACAGGGTATTACGGTACAGAGTCAATGTGGAGGCTATATACAGGGTGTTACGGTACAGAGTCAATGTGGAGGCTATATACAGGGGGGTACCAGTACAGAGTCAATGTGGAGGCTATATACAGGGTGTTACGGTACAGAGTCAATGTGGAGGCTATATACAGGGTGTTACGGTACAGAGTCAATGTGGAGGCTATATACAGGGGTACCAGTACAGAGTCAATGTGGAGGCTATATACAGGGTGTTACGGTACAGAGTCAATGTGGAGGCTATATACAGGGTGTTACGGTACAGAGTCAATGTGGAGGCTATATACAGGGGGTACCAGTACAGAGTCAATGTGGAGGCTATATACAGGGTGTTACGGTACAGAGTCAATGTGGAGGCTATATACAGGGTATTACGGTACAGAGTCAATGTGGAGACTATATATATATATATATATATATATATTAAAAATTCACCTTTCTTTAACCAGGTAGGCTAGTTGAGAACAAGTTCTCATTAGCAACTGCGACCTGGCCAAGATAAAGCATAGCAGTGTGAACAGACAACACAGAGTTACACATGGAGTAAACAATTAACAAGTCAATAACACAGTAGAAAAAAAAGAATCTATATACAATGTGTGCAGAAGGCATGAGGAGGTAGGCGAATAATTACAATTTAGCAGATTAACACTGGAGTGATAAATGATCAGATGGTCATGTACAGGTAGAGATACTGGTGTGCAAAAGAGCAGAAAAGTAAATAAATGAAACAGTATGGGGATGAGGTAGGTGAAAATGGGTGGGCTATTTACCAATAGACTATGTACAGCTGCAGCGATCGGTTAGCTGCTCAGATAGCTGATGTTTGAAGTTGGTGAGGGAGATAAAAGTCTCCAACTTCAGCGATTTTTGCAATTCGTTCCAGTCACAGGCAGCAGAGTACTGGAACGAAAGGCGGCGAATGAGGTGTTGGCTTTAGGGATGATCAATGAGATACACCTGCTGGAGCGCGTGCTACGGATGGGTGTTGCCATCGTGACCAGTGAACTGAGATAAGGCGGAGCTTTACCTAGCATGGACTTGTAGATGACCTGGAGCCAGTGGGTCTGGCGACGAATATGTAGCGAGGGCCAGCCGTCTAGAGCATACAAGTCGCAGTGGTGGGTGGTATAAGGTGCTTTAGTGACAAAACGGATGGCACTGTGATAGACTGCATCCAGTTTGCTGAGTAGAGTGTTGGAAGCCATTTTGTAGATGACATCGCCGAAGTCGATGATCGGTAGGATAGTCAGTTTTACTAGGGTAAGCTTGGCGGCGTGAGTGAAGGAGGCTTTGTTGCGGAATAGAAAGCCGACTCTTGATTTGATTTTCGATTGGAGATGTTTGATATGAGTCTGGAAGGAGAGTTTGCAGTCTAGCCAGACACCTAGGTACTTATAGATGTCCACATATTCAAGGTCGGAACCATCCAGGGTGGTGATGCTAGTCGGACATGCGGGTGCAGGCAGCGATCGGTTGAAAAGCATGCATTTGGTTTTACTAGCGTTTAAGAGCAGTTGGAGGCCACGGAAGGAGTGTTGTATGGCATTGAAGCTCGTTTGGAGGTTAGATAGCACAGTGTCCAATGACGGGCCGAAAGTATATAGAATGGTGTCGTCTGCGTAGAGGTGGATCAGGGAATCGCCCGCAGCAAGAGCAACATCATTGATATATACAGAGAAAAGAGTCGGCCCGAGAATAGAACCCTGTGGCACCCCCATAGAGACTGCCAGAGGACCGGACAGCATGCCCTCCGATTTGACACACTGAACTCTGTCTGCAAAGTAATTGATGAACCAGGCAAGGCAGTCATCCGAAAAACCGATGCTACTGAGTCTGCCGATAAGAATATGGTGATTGACAGAGTCGAAGGCCTTGGCAAGGTCGATGAAGACGGCTGCACAGTACTGTCTTTTATCGATGGCGGTTATGATATCGTTTATTACCTTGAGTGTGGCTGAGGTGCACCCGTGTCCGGCTCGGAATCCAGATTGCACAGCGGAGAAGGTACGGTGGGATTCGAGATGGTCAGTGACCTGTTTGTTGACTTGGCTTTCGAAGACCTTAGATAGGCAGGGCAGGATGGATATAGGTCTGTAACAGTTTGGGTCCAGGGTGTCTCCCCCTTTGAAGAGGGGGATGACTGCGGCAGCTTTCGGACGATATGAAAGAGAGGTTGAACAGGCTGGTAATAGGGGTTGCGACAATGGCGGCGGATAGTTTCAGAAATAGAGGGTCCAGATTGTCAAGCCCAGCTGATTTGTACGGGTCCAGGTTTTGGAGCTCTTTCAGAACATCTGCTATCTGGATTTGGGTAAAGGAGAACCTGGAGAGGCTTGGGCGAGGAGCTGCGGGGCGGAGCTGTTGGCCGAGGTTGGAGAAGCCAGGCGGAAGGCATGGCCAGCCGTTGAGAAATGCTTATTGAAGTTTTCGATAATCATGGATTTATCGGTGGTGACCGTGTTACGTAGCCTCAGTGCAGTGGGCAGCTGGGAGGAGGTGCTCTTGTTCTCCATGGACTTCACAGTGTCCCAGAACTTTTTGGAGTTGGAGCTACAGGATGCAAACTTCTGCCTGAAGAAGCTGGCCTTAGCTTTCCTGACTGACTGCGTGTATTGGTTCCTGACTTCCCTGAACAGTTGAATATTACGGGGACTATTCGATGCTATTGCAGTCCGCCACAGGATGTTTTTGTGCTGGTCGAGGGCAGTCAGGTCTGGAGTGAACCAAGGGCTGTATCTGTTCTTGGTTCTGCATTTTTTGAACGGAGCATGCTTATCTAAAATGGAGAGGAAGTTGCTTTTAAAGGATGACCAGGCATCCTCAACTGACGGGATGAGGTCAATGTCCTTCCAGGATACCTGGGCCAGGTCGATTAGGAAGGCCTGCTCACAGAAGTGTTTTAGGGAGCGTTTGACAGTGATGAGGGGTGGTCGTTTGACTGCGGCTCCGTAGCGGATACAGTCAATGAGGCAGTGATCGCTGAGATCCTGGTTGAAGACAGCGGAGGTGTATTTGGAGGGCCAGTTCGTCAGGATGACGTCTATGAGGGTGCCCTTGTTTACAGAGTTAGGGTTGTACCTGGTGGGTTCCTTGATGATTTGTGTGAGATTGAGGGCATCTAGCTTAGATTGTAGGACTGCCGGGGTGTTAAGCATATCCCAGTTTAGGTCACCTAACAGAACAAACTCTGAAGCTAGATGGGGGGCGATCAATTCACAAATGGTGTCCAGGGCACAGCTGGGAGCTGAGGGGGGTCGATAGCAGGCGGCAACAGTGAGAGACTTATTTCTGGAGAGAGTAATTTTCAAAATTAGTAGTTCGAACTGTTTGGGTATGGACCTGGAAAGTATGACATTACTTTGCAGGCTATCTCTGCAGTAGACTGCAACTCCTCCCCCTTTGGCAGTTCTATCTTGACGGAAGATGTTATAGTTGGGTATGGAAATCTCTGAATTTTTGGTGGCCTTCCTGAGCCAGGATTCAGACACAGCAAGGACATCAGGGTTAGCAGAGTGTGCTAAAGCAGTGAGTAAAACAAACTTAGGGAGGAGGCTTCTGATGTTGACATGCATGAAACTAAGGCTTTTCGATCACAGAAGTCAACAAATGAGGGTGCCTGGGGACATGCAGGGCCTGGGTTTACCTCCACATCACCCGCGGAACAGAGAAGGAGTAGTATGAGGGTGCGGCTAAAGGCTATCAAAACTGGTCGCCTAGAGCGTTGGGGACAGAGAATAAGAGGAGCAGGTTTCTGGGCATGGTAGAATATATTCAGGGCATAATGCGCAGACAGGGGTATGGTGGGGTGCGGGTACAGCGGAGGTAAGCCCAGGCCCCGGGTGATGATGAGAGGTTGTATCTCTGGACATGCTGGTTGTAATGGGTGAGGTCACCGCATGTGTGGGAGGTGGGACAAAGGAGTTATCAGGGGTATGAAGAGTGGAACTAGGGGGTCCATTGTGAACTAAAACAATGATAACTAACCTGAACAACAGTATACAAGGCATATTGACATTTGAGAGAGACATACAGCGAGGCATACAGTAATCACAGGTGTTGAATTGGGAAAGCTAGCTAAAACAGTAGGTTAGACAACAACAGCTAATCAGCTGGCACGACAACAGCAGGTAAAATGGCGTTGACTAGGCAACGGGGCCAACAGATAAAACAAACAAGCAGAATGGAGTACCGTGATTAATGGACAGTCCAGCGTGCATCAGCTATGTGGCCAAGAGATCAGTGTCCAGGGGGCAGCGGTGGATGGGGCAGGGAAGCTGGACTGGCGAGTGTTATCCAGGTAAAAAAAAATGAACAATGACTAAATAGCTTGTAGCTAGTTAGCTGGTTAGCTTCTGGAGGTTCTTGAGTGTGTTCTAAAAAAATTAAAAATAATAGCGATTCCGTATCACATTGTTTGAGGCAGGTTTCCGGAAGGTATAAACAAATTAAAAATCAAAAAGAGATAGAAAGTAAATATGGGTGTTTGGGACGCGGCGATGCAGACGGTTAGCAGGCCTGTGCTAGCAAGCTAACAGTTCGTAGATAGCTAGATAGCTAGTTGTGAAGATCCAGCTGATAAATGTTCCGTTTGCGGTGGGAATCCGGGGAAGATTCCGGGGATGAAAAAATAAATAGGTCCGTTATGCTCTGGTTAGAGTCGCGTTGTTCGAACTGGCGAGAGCTTTCTGGGCTGAAGGTTAGCTGATGACCGGTTAGCTGAAGACCGCTAGCATGGCTAGTGGTTAGCTGGCTAGCTTCAGTTGAGCTTCAGTTGAGGGGTTCCGGTTCCGAAGTAAATATAAATATAAATACTTTAGGAAAAATAGCTACATTGAGTGAGGCGGGTTGCAGGAGAGTATTTGGAAGCTTAGGTTTAGCAAAACGTTTTTAAAGAGATATGCGAAGAAAAATATGTAAAAAACGAAAAAGATATATACAGGGGACACGACAGGACTTACTGCTACGCCATCTTGTAATCGAGCTGTAATCAATGGCTAGCATTCTTACATAAGTGTTCCTTTTGTCCAGGTGGGAAAGGGCAGTGTGAAGTGCAATAGAGATTGCATCATCTGTGGATCTGTTTGGGTGGCATGCAAATTGGAGTGGCTCTAGGGTTTCTGGGATAATGGTGTTGTAGTGAGCCATGACCAGCCTTTCAAAGCACTTCATGGCTACAGATGTGAGTGCTACGGATCGGTAGTCATTTAGGCAGGTTACCTTGGTGTTGCTGGGCACAGGGACTATGGTGGTCTGCTTGAATCATGTTGGCATTACAGACTCGGTCAGGGAGAGGTTGAAAATATTGCTAGTTGGTCAGAGCATGCTCTGAGTACACATCCTGGTAATCCGTCTGGCCCTGTGGCCTTGTGAATGTTGACTTGTTTAAAGGTCTTACTCAAATCGGCTGTTGTTGCTTCCCTCGAAGCAAGCATGGACATCATTTAGCTCGTCTGGTAGGCTCATGTCACTGGGGGGAGTGAGAGGTAAGGGGAGTGAGATGAGATGAGTGAGATGAGGTAAGGGGAGTGTGATGAGGGGAGTGAGATGAGGTAAGGGGAGTGAGATGAGGGGAGTGAGATGAGGGGAGTGAGATGAGGGGAGTGAGATGAGGTAAGGGGAGTGAGATGAGGGGAGTGAGATGAGGGGAGTGAGATGAGGTAAGGGGAGTGAGATGAGGTGAGGGGAGTGAGATGAGGGGAGTGAGATGAGGTAAGGGGAGTGAGATGAGGTGAGGGGAGTGAGATGAGGGGAGTGTGATGAGGTAAGGGGAGTGTGATGAGGTGAGGGGAGTGAGATGGGGGGAGTGAGATGAGGTGAGGGGAGTGAGATGAGGTAAGGGGAATGAGATGAGGGAGTGAGATGGGGGAGTGAGATGAGGTAAGGGGAGTGTGATGAGGTAAGGGGAATTAGATGAGGGGAGTGAGATGAGGTAAGGGGAGTGAGATGAGGGGAGTGAGATGAGGTAAGGGGAATGAGATGAGGGGAGTGTGATGAGGTAAGGGGAATGAGATGAGGGGAGTGAGATGAGGGGAGTGTGATGAGGTGAGGGGAGTGAGATGAGGTAAGGGGAGTGAGATGAGGGGAAGGAGATGAGGTAAGGGGAATGAGATGAGGTGAGGGGAGTGAGATGAGGGGAAGGAGATGAGGTAAGGGGAATGAGATGAGGGGAGTGAGATGAGGGGAGTGAGATGAGGGGAGTGAGATGAGGGGAAGGAGATGAGGTAAGGGGAATGAGATGAGGGGAGTGAGATGAGGGGAGTGAGACGAGGTAAGTGGAGTGAGATGCGGTAAGGGGAGTGTGATGAGGGGAGGGGAGTGAGATGAGGTAAGGGGAGTGAGATGAGGGGAGTGTGATGAGGTAAGGGGAGTGTGATGAGGTAAGGGGAGTGAGATGAGGGGAGTGTGATGAGGTAAGGGGAGTGTGATGAGGTAAGGGGAGTGAGATGAGGGGAGTGTGATGAGGTAAGGGGAGTGTGATGAGGTAAGGGGAGTGAGATGAGGGGAGTGTGATGAGGTAAGGGGAGTGAGATGAGGGGAGTGTGATGAGGTAAGGGGAGTGTGATGAGGTAATGAGATGAGGGAGTGTGATGAGGTAAGGGGAGTGAGATGAGGGGAGTGTGATGAGGTAAGGGGAGTGTGATGAGGTAAGGGGAGTGAGATGAGGGGAGTGAGATGAGGTAAGGGGAGTGTGATGAGGTAAGGGGAGTGAGATGGGGGAGTGAGATGAGGTAAGGGGAGTGTGATGAGGTAAGGGGAGTGAGATGAGGGAGTGAGATGAGGTAAGGGGAGTGAGATGAGGGGAGTGAGATGAGGTAAGGGGAGTGTGATGAGGTAAGGGGAATGAGATGAGGGGAGTGAGATGAGGTAAGGGGAGTGTGATGAGGTAAGGGGAGTGAGATGAGGGGAGTGAGATGAGGTAAGGGGAGTGTGATGAGGTAATGAGATGAGGGGAGTGTGATGAGGTGAGGGGAGTGAGATGAGGTGAGGGGAGTGTGATGAGGTAAGGGGAATGAGATGAGGGGAGTGAGATGAGGTAACTTTGTTGTATCAATAGAATGTGTACATCGAAT
>NC_088414.1:47712212-47757212 GCF_034236695.1 Oncorhynchus nerka
GACAGGACAGGACACACTCACCCTAGCAGACAGGACAGGACAGTACACACTCACCCTAGCAGACAGGACAGGACAGTACACACTCACCCTAGCAGACAGGACAGGACACACTCACCCTAACAGACAGGACAGGACAGTACACACTCACCCTAGCAGACAGGACAGTACAGTACACACTCACCCTAACAGACAAGACAGGACAGTACACACTCACCCTAGCAGACAGGACAGGACAGTACACACTCACCCTAACAGACAGGACAGGATACACTCACCCTAACAGACAGGACAGTAAAGTAAAAGACAATACACGAACAGTACAGTACATAGACAGTACAGTACATAGACAGTACACTACACAGACAGTACAGTACACAGACAGTACAGTACACAGACAGTACAGTACAGTACATAGACAGTACACAGACAGTACAGTACAGTACATAGACAGTACAGTACATAGACAGTACTGTACAGTACACAGACAGTACAGTACATAGACAGTACAGTACAGTACATAGACAGTACACAAACAGTACAGTACATTACATAGACAGTACATAGACAGTACAGTACATTACATAGACAGTACATAGACAGTACAGTACATTACATAGACAGTACAGTACACAGACAGTACAGTACACAGACAGTACAGTACACAGACAGTACAGTACACAGGCAGTACAGTACATAGACAGTACAGTACATAGACAGTGCAGTACAGTACACAGACAGTACAGTACAGTACATAGAGAGTACAGTACACAGACAGTACAGTACATAGACAGTACAGTACACAGACAGTACAGTACACAGACAGTACAGTACATAGACAGTACAGTACAGTACACAGACAGTACATTACACAGAAAATACAGTACACAGGCAGTACAGTACATAGACAGTACAGTACATAGACAGTACAGTACATAGACAGTGCAGTACAGTACACAGACAGTACAGTACATAGACAGTACAGTACATAGACAGTACAGTACATAGACAGTGCAGTACATAGACAGTACAGTACATAGACAGTACAGTACATAGACAGTACAGTACATAGACAGTACATTACACAGACAGTACAGTAAATAGACAGTACATATGCAGTACATTACACAGACAGTGCAGTACATAGACAGTACAGTACATAGACAGTACAGTACATAGACAGTACAGTACAGCACATAGACAGTACAGTACAGTACACAGACAGTACAGTACACAGACAGTACAGTACATAGACAGTACAGTACATAGACAGTACAGTACAGTACATAGACAGTACAGTACATTACATAGACAGTACAGTACATAGACAGTACAGTACATAGACAGTACATTACACAGACAGTACAGTACAGTTCATAGACAGTACAGTACACAGACAGTACAGTACACAGACAGTACAGTACATAGACAGTACAGTACATAGACAGTACAGTACAGTTCATAGACAGTACAGTACATAGACCGTACAGTACATAGACAGTACAGTACAGTACACAGACAGTACAGTACATAGACAGTACAGTACATAGACAGTACAGTACAGTACACAGGCAGTACAGTACATAGACAGTACAGTACATACACAGTACAGTACATAGACAGTACAGTACAGTACAGTACACAGACAGTACAGTACATAGACAGTACAGTACAGTACAGTACATATACAGTACAGTACATAGACAGTACAGTACACAGAAAGTACAGTACATAGACAGTACAGTACAGCACATAGACAGTACAGTACAGTACATAGACAGTACAGTACATAAACAGTACAGTACATATACAGTACAGTACATAGACATAGACAGTACAGTACATAGACAGTACAGTACATAAACAGTACAGTACACAAACAGTACAGTACATAGACAGTACAGTACACAGACAGTACAGTACATAGACAGTACAGTACAGCACATAGACAGTACAGTACAGTACATAGACAGTACAGTACAGTACATAGACAGTACAGTAGATAGACAGTACAGTACAGTACATATACAGTACAGTACAGTACATAGACAGTACAGTACAGTACATAGACAGTACAGTAGATAGACAGTACAGTACAGTACATAGACAGTACAGTACATAGACAGTACAGTACAGTACATAGACAGTACAGTACAGACAGTACAGTACACAGACAGTACAGTACATAGACAGTACAGTACATAGACAGTACAGTACAGTACATATACAGTACAGTACATAGACAGTACAGTACAGTACATAGACAGTACAGTACATAGACAGTGCAGTACATAGACAGTACAGTACATAGACAGTACAGTACATAGACAGTGCAGTACATAGACAGTACAGTACATAGACAGTACAGTACATAGACAGTACATTACACAGACAGTACAGTAAATAGACAGTACATATGCAGTACATTACACAGACAGTGCAGTACATAGACAGTACAGTACATAGACAGTACAGTACATAGACAGTACAGTACAGCACATAGACAGTACAGTACAGTACACAGACAGTACAGTACACAGACAGTACAGTACATAGACAGTACAGTACATAGACAGTACAGTACAGTACATAGACAGTACAGTACATTACATAGACAGTACAGTACATAGACAGTACAGTACATAGACAGTACATTACACAGACAGTACAGTACAGTTCATAGACAGTACAGTACACAGACAGTACAGTACACAGACAGTACAGTACATAGACAGTACAGTACATAGACAGTACAGTACAGTTCATAGACAGTACAGTACATAGACCGTACAGTACATAGACAGTACAGTACAGTACACAGACAGTACAGTACATAGACAGTACAGTACATAGACAGTACAGTACAGTACACAGGCAGTACAGTACATAGACAGTACAGTACATACACAGTACAGTACATAGACAGTACAGTACAGTACAGTACACAGACAGTACAGTAAATAGACAGTACAGTACAGTACAGTACATATACAGTACAGTACATAGACAGTACAGTACACAGACAGTACAGTACATAGACAGTACAGTACAGCACATAGACAGTACAGTACAGTACATAGACAGTACAGTACATAAACAGTACAGTACATATACAGTACAGTACATAGACATAGACAGTACAGTACATAGACAGTACAGTACATAAACAGTACAGTACACAAACAGTACAGTACATAGACAGTACAGTACACAGACAGTACAGTACATAGACAGTACAGTACAGCACATAGACAGTACAGTACAGTACATAGACAGTACAGTACAGTACATAGACAGTACAGTAGATAGACAGTACAGTACAGTACAGTACAGTACATAGACAGTACAGTAGATAGACAGTACAGTACATAGACAGTACAGTACATAGACAGTACAGTACAGTACATAGACAGTACAGTACAGACAGTACAGTACACAGACAGTACAGTACATAGACAGTACAGTACATAGACAGTACAGTACAGTACATATACAGTACAGTACATAGACAGTACAGTACAGTACATAGACAGTACAGTAGATAGACAGTACAGTACAGTACATATACAGTACAGTACATAGACAGTACAGTACAGTACATATACAGTACAGTACAGTACATATACAGTACAGTACAGCACATAGACAGTACAGTACATATACAGTACAGTACATAGACAGTACAGTACAGTACATATACAGTACAGTACATAGACAGTACAGTATAGTACAGTACATATACAGTACAGTACATAGACAGTACAGTACACAGACAGTAGAGTACATAGACAGTACAGTACAGCACATAGACAGTACAGTACAGTACATAGACAGTACAGTACATAGACAGTACAGTACATTGACAGTACAGTACACAAACAGTGCAGTACATAGACAGTACAGTACACAGACAGTACAGTACATAGACAGTACAGTACAGCACATAGACAGTACAGTACAGTACATAGACAGTACAGTACACATACATTACAGTACACAGACAGTACAGTACACAGACCATACAATACACAGACAGTACAGTACATAGACAGTACAGTACACAGACAGTACAGTACATAGACATTACAGTACAGTACACAGACAGTACAGTACATAGACAGTACATTACAGTACATAGACAGTACAGTACATAGACAGTACAGTACATAGACAGTACATTACAGTACATAGACAGTACAGTACATAGACAGTACAGTACAGTACATAGACAGTACAGTACACAGACAGTACAGTACATAGACAGTACAGTACACAGACAGTACAGTACATAGACAGTACATTACATAGACAGTACAGTACATATACAGTACAGTACATAGACAGTACAGTACAGTACATATACAGTACAGTACAGTACATAGACAGTACAGTACAGTACATAGACAGTACAGTACAGTACAGTACATAGACAGTACAGTACACAGACAGTAGAGTACATAGACAGTACAGTACAGCACATAGACAGTACAGTACAGTACACAGACAGTAGAGTACATAGACAGTACAGTACAGTACACAGACAGTACAGTACATAGACAGTACAGTACAGTACATAGACAGTACAGTACACAGACAGTACAGTACAGTACATAGACAGTACAGTACATAGACAGTACAGTACATAGACAGTACAGTACACAGACAGTACAGTACACAGACAGTACAGTACACAGACAGTACAGTACAGTACACAGGCAGTACAGTACACAGACAGTACGCTAAAGTACACCGATAGTACAGTACACTCACAGTACAGTACACAGTACACAGACTGTGCAGTAACAGACAGTACACACACACACAAAGTTCAGTAGAGTACAGCACAGTTTAAGTTATCTCTCTGGGTTTTTTGAGCAGGCCCAGAAGACAGTAGAGTTGTCTCTGAGTTTTTTGAGCAGGCCCAGAAGATGGTAGAGTTGTCTCTGGGTTTTTTGAGCAGGCCCAGAAGACAGTAGAGTTGTCTCTGTGTTTTTTGAGCAGGCCCAGAAGACAGTAGAGTTGTCTCTGTGTTTTTTTGAGCAGGCCCAGAAGACAGTAGATTTGTCTCTGTGTTTTTTTGAGCAGGCCCAGAAGACAGTAGAGTTGTCTCTGTGTTTTTTTGAGCAGGCCCAGAAGACAGTAGAGTTGTCTCTGTGTTTTTTTGAGCAGGCCCAGAAGACAGTAGAGTTGTCTCTGTGTTTTTTTGAGCAGGCCCAGAAGACAGTAGAGTTGTCTCTGTGTTTTTTTGAGCAGGCCCAGAAGACAGTAGAGTTGTCTCTGTGTTTTTTTTAGCAGGCCCAGAAGACAGTAAGTTGTCTCTGTGTTTTTTTGAGCAGGCCCAGAAGAACGTTGTGTTAGAGGAACGGATGCAGGTGCTACAGCAGCAGAACGAAGACCTGATGGCCCGTATAGACAATAACCTAGCCCTGTCCAGGTAACACACACATACAGCTGGAAAACAACAAAACAAATAACAATACAACTTCCACCTTTTCTTACTAGTTGTTTTCAGTAGGATAGTAACATTCCAGGAATATTTTTGATATTGCTACTATGCAAGTACCATAACTATACAATTTACACCTTCTGTATCCTGTGCAGGTGACAAATAAACATAGATTTGATTTGATATAGCGTGTATCTACCACATGGCCTCACATGTGAATCCTTAAAGAGATGGGCGGGGCTCAGGCTTAGGAGGGTGTAAACAATGCTGAATGGGTATAGACAAAGAAGAGCTCTCCAGTAGGTGTGCCAATACATTCAAAGGCCATTTTCTCAAAAGTGGGGTTACAAGTTTATCAACTATCAAAGCATAATTACTTTCCCATGGTTCCTCAAATGCAGTGTATGATATCTCTCATTTTATGGAATGTATAAAAAACATTATTTTCTCATTTTACTACATAAGACGAAATCGAGGCAGTCGGTCACATATGTAAATCTAGCAAACCAAGCAACTAAAGCAACTTTATAAACAATGTTTTGGTTCATTTCTAGCTTGTTAGCTTGTTAGCTTGTTAGCTAGCTAACCAGTTCAAATAATGGCCATATCATAGCTGACAACGTCATAACTTCAGCAAATTTTTATTCATTATTACAGGAAAATAAACTCACAACACTTATTTACATGTTAATAGCAAACTAATTAACAGAGATTAGTTTCTGTGATTGTGGTGAAATAAAAGCAGGGCTTTTCTTCTACCTTGAGGATTTTAGAATTTGCACACTGTCTCGTTGGCCTAACTTTATATCTTCATTTGACTTCGATGCAGGTCTTCTTCTTCACGTTACCATCTCTGGTAAACATACAGTATATCAAATCAAATCAAAGTTTATTTGTCACATGCACAGGACACTCTTTTGTTTCGACATGTAGCTAGCTAGCTAGCTAGCTAAACAATGAACCATAATCCCAACTCATAACATTACTACCCTGCATGAATCTACAGGTAGCTAAAGCGAACCAACTAGCTAGGTTCAATGTTAGCTAGCTAGCTAACATTAGGCTATAACTAGCAATACAATAAGATAAGATAAGAATAATATTACTACACAGATCATACACGTAACGTTAGCTAGCGAGCCAGCCAGCCAGCTAATGTTAACTAGCTAGCTATAACAGTACGCTTTAACTTGCAATGAAAACAAATTTCTGACAAAATTAGAATTTTATCTGAAAATGTAGCTAGAGACTCTTACCTGTATACATGGACACTTCTGCCTCTCTGTCACGGCTGCCATGGTTACCCTTAGTTTGAAGACTCCATCCACATATTTGTGATCAAACACCAGAATTTTCTCCATCTCCTTAGCTATCATACTCTGCATTCCACTGATTTTCAAAACTCGGTCAACTTCTTTGTTGCAAGTTCTTCGTAAATATTTTTCAAAAAAAGCTGCATTAGAAAGAATTACCTACACATACTGAGCAGCTCAAGTTCTAGACAGAAGCGTGCTACATGGCAGACCAATCCGAACTCATCTCTCGGCATGTCCAGCCCAGCTATTATCTCAGCCAATCATGGCTAGCGGAAAGGTTCCCATGTTTTTCTTTGGCTATGCCAACTAGGCTCGTAATTTAACTATTTTAATTGTATTTACAGACGGCATACAAGTTTGTTACTAAGGCCACATGTTCCAGAAGGCAAATCTGCCAAAAAAAAACACATTTTGATAATAAATATATGTTTACGTTCAAATGCCTCTCCTGTGAAGTAGTGATGTGAGACATGTGCCTCTCCTGTGAAGTAGTGATGTGAGACATGTGCCTCTCCTGTGAAGTAGTGATGTGAGACATGTGCCTCTCCTGTGAAGTAGTGATGTGAGACATGTGCCTCTCCTGTGAAGTAGTGATGTGAGACATGTGCCTCTCCTGTGAAGTAGTGATGTGAGACATGTGCCTCTCCTGTGAAGTAGTGATGTGAGACATGTGCCTCTCCTGTGAAGTAGTGATGTGAGACATGTGCCTCTCCTGTGAAGTAGTGATGTGAGACATGTGCCTCTCCTGTGAAGTAGTGATGTGAGACATATGCCTCTCCTGTGAAGTAGTGATGTGAGACATGTGCCTCTCCTGTGAAGTAGTGATGTGAGACATGTGCCTCTCCTGTGAAGTAGTGATGTGAGACATGTGCCTCTCCTGTGAAGTAGTGATGTGAGACATGTGCCTCTCCTGTGAAGTAGTGATGTGCGACATGTGCCTAGTTACCTGACACGGGTCACATATAACACTGTCTCACTTCCCCATCCAGGCAACTCTCAGAGGAGAACGCTAACCTGCAGGAGAATGCAGAGAAGGAGAACGGAGAGAAGAAACGACTGAGCCGTAACAATGAGGAGCTCCTCTGGCGTCTACAGACCTCACCTCTCTGCTCCCCCTGCTCCTCTCCCATCCACCGCTCCTTCTCCACCTCCCCCACTCCGTCTTCCTGCCTCTTCTCCTCCTCTCCCGGGATGGGAGGAGGGACGGGGTCTCACTACTGTGGAGGATACCTGCCCCCCGCACCTACACATGGCTACTCCCCTAGTCACAGAGAGAATCTCAATCAGTCTCCAGGGCCGGCCACGCCCACTCACAGAGGATTCTCCAATCAGAATCAGTCTCCAGGACCGGCCACGCCCACTCACAGGGGATTCTCCAATCAGAATCAGTCTCCAGGACCGGCGACGCCTACTCACCGAGTGTCACCCAATCACTGTCACTCGCCTGCTCGGCTCAACCCCCTCATGAGATGAGCTCACGTTTCTCTCTTCCTGTCTTTCTTTTTCTTTTCATCTCTTTACTGTTAATCTCCCGTGGACAGACTACTGAGACATAAATGGTAGTGTACATCTGTCATGATACAATGGAATGTGTGAGATAACTAGCAGCGTTAAGTTCAGGTGTTTTGGACAAAATCACTATTTTCGCTGGTGATATCGTCTTTCAAAAGTGGAGGGGACATTTTGGCCCGTAACTTGCATAAAGACAGGATGGAGCTCTTTGTTCCAGTTTCTTCTCTTAACACGTACTGTATGGACACAGAATTTAATCGAACATCTGACCAGTCACGCAAGTTCTGGTTTCACAAAGATTACTTTTCTGATATAATGTTGCACAAGGTTTAAGTGCTAGATAAGATGGGTGTTCTCTCCAGCTACTACGGCTGTAAGAAAAGAGAAAAGACAGAACTCCACTAGCATCGCTAATATACTCTAACAATGCCTTTCTGCTAGCCTCTCGTTGGCTAACTCCACTAGCATCTCTGTAGCCATTGACCCAGACTAGCTGACCTAGCTAAAGGTTGGCTATCCCCACTAGTATCTCTGTAGCCATTGACCCAGGCTAGCTGACCTAGCCTCTTGATGGCTAACTCCACTAGCATCTCTGTAGCCATTGACCCAGGCTAGCTGACCTAGCCTCTCGATGGATAACACCACTAGCATCTCTGTACCTATAGACTAAGACTAGCTGACCTAGCCTCTCAATGGCTAACTCCACTAGCATCTCTGTACCTATAGACTAAGACTAGCTGACCTAGCCTCTTGATGGCTATCTCCACTAGTATCTCTGTACCTATAGACTAAGACTAGCTGACCTAGCCTCTTGATGGCTAACTCCACTAGCATCTCTGTACCTATAGACTAAGACTAGCTGACCTAGCCTCACGATGGATAACTCCACTAGCATCTCCGTACCTATAGACTAAGACTAGCTGACCTAGCCTCACGATGGCTAACTCCACTAGCATCTCTGTACCTATAGACTAAGACTAGCTGACCTAGCCTCTTGATGGCTAACTACACTAGCATCTCTGTACCTATAGACTAAGACTAGCTGACCTAGCCTGTTGATGGATAACTCCACTAACATCTCTGTACCTATAGACTAAGACTAGCTGACCTAGCCTCTCAATGGCTAACTCCACTAGCATCTCTGTACCTATAGACTAAGACTAGCTGACCTAGCCTGTTGATGGATAACTCCACTAACATCTCTGTACCTATAGACTAAGACTAGCTGACCTAGCCTCTCGATGGCTAACTCCACTAGCATCTCTGTACCCATAGACTCATACTAGCTGACCTAGCCTCTTGATGGCTAACTCCACTAGCATCTCTGTACCTATAGACTAAGACTAGCTGACCTAGCCTCACGATGGCTAACTCCACTAGCATCTCTGTACCTATAGACTAAGACTAGCTGACCTAGCCTGTTGATGGCTACCTCCACTAGCATCTCTGTACCCATAGACTCATACTAGCTGACCTAGCCTCACGATGGCTAACTCCACTAGCATCTCTGTACCCATAGACTCATACTAGCTGACCTAGCCGCTCTGCTGTACCCTGTAGACTCCATGAAGGTACAAAAATACTGTATGTCTCCATTCACCACCAGCAAACTGAAGAACACTGGAGACATATCTCTTTAAGGATCTCTCTCTCTCTCTCTGTCTCTCTCTCTCTCTCTGTCTCTCTCTCTCTGTGTCTCTGTCTCTCTCTGTCTCTGTCTCTCTGTCCTCACCTGGATGTGTAGCTGACTGGCTAGCTTGTGCTTGGCCTGCAAGTGGAACCAGCTAACTGATGAACAAGGGAGACCTCTCTATCTCCTTAAGGAAGCTGACTGGCTAGCTAGCTCTAGAATGTTAGGATATAGTGTATTCAACCACGGACTAGGTTGAACGACTGTAGTGTATTGAAACACCAACCACAGGCAGGTGCTGAAATGTAGATTGTATTGTGCTCTGCAACAACATAGACTCCACTTCAATGTATTGTATATAGAAACAGACAGACAGGCTGACAATATATGTTGTTACAATGAGTAGAAACAGACAGATGAATTGACGGACGGACAGACAGACGGACTGAGAGTATGTATACTACCAGATGGGAACAGTGGTAGTCTCTGCTTAGTTATCCGGGTCCAAACTACCACCCCCTCCGCCATGCAGGGACGGTCTGGGACCAGAAACTGGACCGGCATCGATTCAAGGCCAGTCCATTTCCGCTACCACGGATTTGTCCGTACCGGTGCTTACTACCAACCAAATGGAACCATGGATGAAATAACATTGTCAAGGAAGCACCTTAAACTCCGGTCCAGTTTTTTCTTTCAGTACAAACTTTTTACCAGCACGTGATGTCCAACAGTCTTCAGATGCCAGGATTTTACAGATGATTTTAATCCACGTTTTAAAAGGATGTTTTATAAACTGTTTCAGTTTTACCAGCAAACAGTAATACTTAACAGAAGCGCTTCCAATCCAGACGGAATCCAAAATCCGCTCCAGTCTTCCGCTCTCTCTGCATGGATATGACCTGTGGGTAGGTTACGTACCTGTATCCCCACACCTTTTGATTCAGGGTGTTCAAATATATCAAACATATTTAGGTTTGACTGATCTACAAATAATAATGGGCAGGCAGGTAGCCTATCGGTTAGAGCGTTGGGATTAGTAACCGAAAGGTTGCTAGTTTTTGAATTCCCCCAAGCCGACCGGGTGAAAAAAAAATCTGTCCTACTGCCCTTGAGCAAGGCACTTAACCTTCACTGGTCTAGGGTCGCTGTCAATAATGGTTGATCCCCCTTAGTCGTGACCCCACTCTCTGAGGGTGTCTCAGGGAGAGTTGGGATTATGCAAAAAAACAAAAACAAACAAAAAACACATTTTCAATCCACACATGAAATAGGAGATATATACTGTAAGTACCCACGAATAGAGAGCCATTTGGGACACAGGCACCGGGATGTAAAAATACCGGTGCACAGGAATTGTTTGTTGTTTTGTAAGTGATATTTGTAAACGTATTTATTGGACTTTTGTATACTTTATCTACTTTACCAAGCATGTCTTCCAGTCTTTACCTCTCGCTGTCTGGAGCCTGGGGCCTATAGGTTCCATCCCAGGTTTTCAGAGAAAATCCTTGTCAAAAGATTCCCAGAATCACGAGAGAACAAGCAGGACATTTTTAATAATCCTCCAACCAGGATTTCTGGAAAACCTAGGAATTTTGGGAACATTTTTGCAACCCTACGTAGAGTAGTTGTGATGTTTATCAGACCAGGGTTTCAAATACAAGAAAAATCTCAATAAATTAGATTAATAAATTAGATGAAAATACTTTATATGTGGCTGTTTGTGCTTGCCTGGCTTAATTAACTGGTAGAAAAGTCCCAGAACGGACCCAATCTCCCCGTCCATTCACTCCAGGCAGACTCAAGGAAACGCTGAAAGTATTTGAAACAACTTGTCTTGTATTTGAAACCAGGTTTGCTGCTTATACTCTGTACTAACAGGAGAAAACGTCGTTGTTTTGAACAGAGTGAAACAGAGAGATGCTAGCCGGGCTGTATTCATTCCGCCAAACAAAACTGTTTGTCTTGTTTTGCAACTAGAACAAGAGTTTCTATTGGACAAAATTCAGGTAGGTTCCTCCCCGTTTCGTTCTGTTGGTCAAAACATTTTGCAACTAAAACATTTTGTTTGGCAGAATGAATACATCCCAGAACTAATTTCCTACTGAATGGGACACCGATTTGTAACAACAACAAAAAAATATATATAAATGCAACTCTGGTCTGACCAATAGGAGAAGAGTAGAATGTGACGCTTTGGAGCAATAGGTGACAGAGATATGGGATGTCATTTCTCCACCTGACCAATAGAGGGAGTTTGGAGGGGCGTTGGGGTGTCAAAATGAGAGAGTGTGTATTTCATTGTAATATATCGATTTGTTCAGAAGTGGTCGAAACATTCAGAACGCTGCAGATAAATACAGTTTCAAGACACAATGATTGTGTTTTCTCCATGACATAGAAGAATGTATTTTCTGCGTGATATATTTCTATCGGAACGTTCTGTAATGTTGCCCCAAGTAAACCACACTATCACCTCTGTACATAAAACTAGAGAGAAACTGTTTATCTTGAGAGTAGTGTACCTAGACACAACTATACTAGAAAAGACCAGTGTAGGGAGAAGTTTAGATTCAACCAGAGAGAAACTGTTTATCTTGGGAGTAGTGTACCTAGACACAATTATACTAGAAAAGACCAGTGTAGGGAGAAGTTTAGATTCAACCAGAGAGAAACTGTTTATCTTGAGAGTAGTGTACCTAGACACAACTATACTAGAAAAGACCAGTGTAGGGAGAAGTTTAGATTCAACCAGAGAGAAACTGTTTATCTTGGGAGTAGTGTACCTAGACACAACTATACTAGAAAAGACCAGTGTAGGGAGAAGTTTAGATTCAACTAGAGAGAAACTGTTTATCTTGGGAGTAGTGTACCTAGACACAACTATACTAGAAAAGACCAGTGTAGGGAGAAGTTTAGATTCAACCAGAGAGAAACTGTTTATCTTGGGAGTAGTGTACCTAGACACAATTATACTAGAAAAGACCAGTGTAGGGAGAAGTTTAGATTCAACCAGAGAGAAACTGTTTATCTTGAGAGTAGTGTACCTAGACACAATTATACTAGAAAAGACCAGTGTAGGGAGAAGTTTAGATTCAACCAGAGAGAAACTGTTTATCTTGGGAGTAGTGTACCTAGACACAATTATACTAGAAAAGACCAGTGTAGGGAGAAGTTTAGATTCAACCAGAGAGAAACTGTTTATCTTGAGAGTAGTGTACCTAGACACAATTATACTAGAAAAGACCAGTGTAGGGAGAAGTTTAGATTCAACTAGAGAGAAACTGTTTATCTTGGGAGTAGTGTACCTCGACACAATTATACTAGAAAAGACCAGTGTAGGGAGAAGTTTAGATTCAACTAGAGAGAAACTGTTTATCTTGGGAGTAGTGTACCTAGACACAACTATACTAGAAAAGACCAGTGTAGGGAGAAGTTTAGATTCAACCAGAGAGAAACTGTTTATCTTGGGAGTAGTGTACCTAGACACAACTATACTAGAAAAGACCAGTGTAGGGAGAAGTTTAGATTCAACCAGAGAGAAACTGTTTATCTTGGGAGTAGTGTACCTAGACACAACTATACTAGAAAAGACCAGTGTAGGGAGAAGTTTAGATTCAACCAGAGAGAAACTGTTTATCTTGGGAGTAGTGTACCTAGACACAACTATACTAGAAAAGACCAGTGTAGGGAGAAGTTTAGATTCAACTAGAGAGAAACTGTTTATCTTGGGAGTAGTGTACCTAGACACAACTATACTAGAAAAGACCAGTGTAGGGAGAAGTTTAGATTCAACTAGAGAGAAACTGTTTATCTTGGGAGTAGTGTACCTAGACACAACTATACTAGAAAAGACCAGTGTAGGGAGAACTGTAGATTCAACTAGAGAGAAACTCTTTAAAACGACTGGGATCTTTTTCAATCTCTAGCTCTAACCAGGTTTCTGTGATTGGTCAAAACCACAGATGTTATTGGTGTTTTCTACCCATTTCTCAGTAGTTGGTATTCAGATGTAGTATGCAGGCGTAGTATTCACTCAATAGGGTTTTCACTACATTGGAGCCATCCCTTTAAATTCGGTGAACCTTTAATTAGATTTATTTTTTTTGTCCACAGACTACATGGAGAGGACTGTTCAGAATATTAGGAACCAATCAAAGAAAGCCATCTATATAATGAACAAAAGATACAAAAACAACATTTTAAGTGTTGGTACTATGTTTCATGAGCTGAAATAAAAGATCCCAGAAATGTTCCATACGAAAAGCTTATTTCTCTCAAATTTCGTGCACAAATGAGTTTACATCCCTGTTATTGAGCATTTCTCCTTTGCCGACATAATCCATCCACCTGACAGGTGTAGGATATCAAGAAGCTGATTTAAACAGCATAATCATTACACAGGTGCACCTTGCGCTGGGGACAATAAAAGGCCACTCTAAAATGTGCAGTTTTGTCACACAACACAATGCCACAGATGTCTCAAGTTTTGAGGGAGCATGCAAATTGGCATGCGGACTGCAGGAATCTACACCAGAGCTGTTGCCAGATAATTGAATGTTAATTTCTCTACCATAAGCCATCTCCAAAATCATTTTAGAGAATTTGGCAGTAAGTCCAACCGGCCTCACAACCGCAGACCACGTGTAACCACGCCAGCCCAGGACCTCCACATCCAGATTCTTCACCTGCAGGATTGTCTGTGATCAGCCATCCGGACAGCTGATGAAACTGTGGGTTTACACAACCGAAGAATTTCTGCTCAAACTGTCAGAAACCATCTCAGGGAAGCTCATCTGCGTACTCGTCGTTCTCACCAGGGTCTGACTGCAGTTTGGCGTCGTCACCGACAGCGGGAAAATGCGCACATAGAACAGATCTACCACTATTTAGACTTGCTTTGAATGAGAATGACAGGTCGCCCAAAAATGGCCATTTTGCAGCTTTAAGGTTAGGAAAGTATTCATTAATAAATGTTTTTGAAACGGTTTAGAGAGCCTTTACGCACGGAAGAAAGAAAAACGGTTTAGAGAGCCTTTACACACGGAAGAAAGAAAAAACGGTTTAGAGAGCCTTTACACACGGAAGAAAGAAAAAACGGTTTAGAGAGCCTTTACACACGGAAGAAAGAAAAAACGGTTTAGAGAGCCTTTACGCACGGAAGAAAGAAAAACGGTGGATTGATTCATTCGGGGAAAAAAATGACACATTCAGTTGTTCAACCCATGGTAATGTTGCAATATGTGTGTGTATATAACTATAGTAGGATAAATAGTGTATAATAGTAGGTTACACCCTTGTCTATTGCCTGCACTAACCTTAATGACACAGACAAGTGTTGCGCTTCGGGTTCAAACTGTTACGGTCTGCGCTCCGCTCCAGAGCGATTTCATTAACCTACATGTCTTTTTCTTTTCTTTTTTACATTAAATTTGATCAACCACACATCCGTGACGGCGTTTACCGAGGAAGAAAATGAAAGTATTTAATTAAAACATTGGAAATTGCCCAAAGGTTAAAATGTCACATGCTGACATGAACGTTTCAAGTTAAAAAGGCCACAGGCCTACAATTTAAATTCTACATAAATGGCACAACATTTCATAAACATCACATCGCTGTGGGAAAGTTGATATGTTTCAGTTTGCTGCCAAATGATTGGTTTCACATTTGCCTCCAGCGATCATAAGGTATTTTTATTAATCGTTTAAAGGTGGTGGAATTATGAATTAAATCGAGGGCAGAATACGTAGACTGAATCTGTAGACATACCTCTGCCACACCTCAATTTATGCGATCTCTACCGCTAACGAATAGCTGGCTGAAACATGAGTTTCCCCGTGCATATAATCAAGGTCAGAATACGCTCGGAGAGGAAATTGCATAACATTGGAATTAAGTTCCGTTTACTCACTCGGATCGGGCTAATGGTGATGAACAACACACCCTTTACCAGAGGAGGCTCCTCCAGTGAGGAAGAGGAGGACGGTCTTCCTCATGACATTGACAACACTATGTTTACATTATGAAACGGTCTCTAGATCCAAATGACTCATACACGAAACCTGGTTCTGGCTTTTGACTGAATAGGGCCCATAGAACAGTTATGTAGAATCCTTGAGAGAGAAACATAAATGGTTTACATAGCTCTGACAGTGTTTGGACAATTATGAAAAACAACAGTATCTGAAGGTAGCACTCTGCCTATCCGACCGGCCCAGAGGAATATTTCACTTCCTCTGATCATAGGAGTAACAACATGAATTGGTGCACGAGGCACAAGTAATGTCGTGCAACTTAAGTATCCACCATCGGCTGGAAGACTGTGTCCCCTTTTCTCAGCGGAGGGAGGGAGAGAGGAGGGAGGGAGAGCCTGGTGAGAGACAGCCTCACTGCTCCCTCCCTCCTCTCAGACTGACCAATCAGATGCAGGCCATCAGTCCAGTAAAAAAACGAAATAGAAACAAACTATATGATTATGCTCAATCAACTGTAACAAGTAATAAAACAAATGGTGTATGATCAAACTGGTAATAGATCAAAAAAAATATATATATATAATTTCAAAATGGTCCCAGAATAATAAACATGGTCAAGGCAAGTCAAGCATAGCCTGTATGCAGTGATAATATATTGGGCCTCTAGCTTACTGTACATTTACATTACATTTACATTTACATTTAAGTCATTTAGCAGACGCTCTTATCCAACAGTTTTGACTGGGCTGAGCGGGAACTGTACAAACCTCATTGATCCACAACTGTTTTTTAATTGGTTAATGTTACTTAGGCTTCCGTTATTTAAGTCACGTTAAAATCGAATCTGAGCGGTAGATCTCAGCTTGCATTTGGACTCTGAAAAAGGTCGGTGACCTCCGTAGTAGAGAAAATACATCCTTGTCGGATCGAAAAAACGTTCTTTCTTCTTTCTATAATTTTAAATGTATAAAAACGACATCACTGAAAGATGCTGAAGGAAAACTATTTACTATGAATGATTTAAAATGGTTTAATACTCTTTCACGTCTTTGATACTTTTTATTGACTCTTGTAATATTACCAGGAAATGGACAGTTTATTCTGTTCATCTGTATACAGGTTTACATTTATGGGGTTTTCAGGAAATGTAGCACTTAGATTCTGTGTCATTTCAAAGTTGGGTTGAATCTCCAAAAACTCAGCACTCTTGATATGAACTTGTAAACAAACCAGCCAGCTTTGAAAAGTACTAAAATGTAATGGTGCTCTGTTACAAACGGTATAACATAAGCTAACTTACTATATAAGCTAATATATCGTGATGATGTAGAACCCCACATGTTTCCAGTGTTCCTTTAAAGTCAACTACTCACCTTACTGAAGGTCCTCTGTGTCCTTTAAAGTCAACTACTCATCTTACTGAAGGTCCTCTGTGTCCTTTAAAGTCAACTACTCACCTTACTGAAGGTCCTCTGTGTCCTTTAAAGTCAACTACTCACCCTACTGAAGGTCCTCTGTGTCCTTTAAAGTCAACTACTCACCTTACTGAAGGTCCTCTGTGTCCTTTAAAGTCAACTACTCACCTTACTGAAGGTCCTCTGTGTCCTTTAAAGTCAACTACTCACCCTACTGAAGGTCCTCTGTGTCCTTTAAAGTCAACTACTCACCCTACTGAAGGTCCTCTGTGTCTGTGTCTTTAAAGTCAACTACTCACCTTACTGAAGGTCCTTTAAAGTCAACTATCTACTGTAAGGTCATCTGTGTCTTTTAAAGTCAACTACTCACCTTACTGAAGGTCCTCTGTGTCCTTTAAAGTCAACTACTCACCCTACTGAAGGTCATCTGTGTCCTTTAAAGTCAACTACTCACCCTACTGAAGGTCCTCTGTGTCCTTTAAAGTCAACTACTCACCCTACTGAAGGTCCTCTGTGTCCTTTAAAGTCAACTACTCACCCTACTGAATGTCCTCTGTGTCCTTTAAAGTCAACTACTCACCCTACTGAAGGTCCTCTATCTATGTAACTCTCTGTGTCCTTTAAAGTCAACTACTCACCCTACTGAAGGTCCTCTGTGTCCTTTAAAGTCAACTACTCACCCTACTGAAGGTCCTCTATCTATGTAACTCTCTGTGTCCTTTAAAGTCAACTACTCACCTTACTGAAGGTCCTCTGTGTCCTTTAAAGTCAACTACTCACCCTACTGAAGGTCCTCTATCTATGTAACTCTCTGTGTCCTTTAAAGTCAACTACTCACCTTACTGAAGGTCCTCTGTGTCCTTTAAAGTCAACTACTCACCTTACTGAAGGTCCTCTATCTATGTAACTCTCTGTGTCCTTTAAAGTCAACTACTCACCCTACTGAAGGTCCTCTATCTACAGTTGAAGTCGGAAGTTTACATACACCTTAGCCAAATACATTTAAACTCAGTTTTTCACAATTCCTGACATTTAATCCTCGTAAAAATTCCCTGTCTTAGGTCAGTTAGGATCACCACTTTATTTTAAGAATGTGAAATGTCAGAATAATAGTAGAGAGAATTATTTATTTCAGCTTTTATTTCTTTCATCACATTCCCAGTGGGTCAGAAGTTTACATACTCTCAATTAGTAGTTGGTAGCATTGCCTTTAAATGGTTTAACTTGGGTCAATGGTTTCGGGTAGCCTTCCACAAGCTTCCCACAATAAGTTGGGTGAATTTTGGCCCATTCCTCCTGACAGAGCTGGTGTAACTGAGTCAGGTTTGTAGGCCTCCTTGCTCACACACGCTTTTTCAGTTCTGCCCACAAATGTTCTATAGAATTGAGGTCAGGTCTTTGTGATGGCCACTCCAATACCTAGACTTTGTTGTCCTTAAGCCATTTTGCCACAACTTTGGAAGTATGCTTGGGGTCATTGTCCATTTGGAAGACCCATTTGCGAAGCTAGAACTTCCTGATTGAGGTCTTGAGATGTTGCTTCATTATATCCACAAATTTCCTGCCTCTTGATGCCATCTATTTTGTGAAGTGCACCAGTCCCTCCTGCAGCAAAGCACCCCCACAACATGATGCTGCCACCCCCGTGCTTCACGGGAGGGATGGTGTTCTTCGCTTGCAAGCCACCCCCTTTTTCCTCCAAACATAACGATGGTCATTATGGCCAAACAGTTATATTTTTGTTTCATCAGAACAGAGGACATTTCTCCAAAAAGCATGATCTTTGTCCCCATGTACAGTTGCAAACCGTAGTCTGGCTTTTTTATGGCAGTTTTGGAGCAGTGGCTTCTTCCTTGCTGAGTGGCCTTTCAGGTTATGTCGATATAGGACTCGTTTTACTGTGGATATAGATACTTTTGTACCCGTTTCCTCCAGCATCTTCACAAGGTCCTTTGCTGTTGTTCTGGGATTGATTTGCACTTTTCACACCAAAGTACGTTCATCTCTAGGAGACAGAACGCGTCTCCTTCCTGAGCGGTATGACGGCTGTGTGGTCCCATTGCGTTTATACTTGCGTACCATTGTTTGTACAGATGAACGTGGTACCTTCAGGCACTTGGAAATTGCTCCCAATGATGAACCTGACTTGTGGAGGTCTACATTTTTTTCTCTGAGGTCTTGACTGATTTATTTTGATTTTCCCATGACGTCAAGCAAAAAGGCACTGAGATTGAAGGAAGGCCTTGAAATACATCCACAGGTACATCTCCAATTGACTTAAATCATGTCAATTAGCCTATCAGAAGCTTCTAAAGCCATGACAATTTTCTGGAATTTCCAAGCTGTTTAAAGGCACAGTCAACTTAGTGTATGTAAACGTCTGACCCACTGGGATTGTGATACAGTGAATTATAAGTGAAATAATCTGTCTGTAAACAATTGTTGGAAAAATTACTTGTGTCACGCACAAAGTAGATGTCCTAACTGACTTGCCAAAACTATAGATTGTTAACAGGAAATTTGTGGAGTGGTTGAATAACGAGTTTTAATGACTCCAACCTAAGTGTATGTAAACTTCCGACTTGCATGTAACTCTCTGTGTCCTTTAAAGTCAACTGCTCCACCATGAGTGTAATTATAAGTTAATACATGTTTAGTAAGCAGTTTATAATATGTTTAGTAAGCAGTTTATTCATGTTTAGTAAGCAGTTTATTCATGTTTAGTAAGCAATTTATTCATGTTTAGTAAGCAGTTTATTCATGTTTATACACACATTATAGCCTGTATATCCGAAATCAATATCTATAATCAGGTACTGGTTCTGCACTGGCTCTCCACAGTGTCCTGTGGACATCTCTTGGGGTCCCAAATTGCACCCTATTCCCTACATAGTGCACTACCTATGGGCCCTTGTCAAAGGTAGTTCACTATATAGGGTACCATTTGTGACGCAACTACTGACTGTCTATCGTAGAGGGTCATAAGGGAAACTCACCTGCTGTTATACTAGCCACTACCTGGTCATTAAACTAGCCACTACCTGGTCATTAAACTAGCCACTACCTGGTCATTAAACTAGCCACCACCTGGTCATTAAACTAGCCACCACCTGGTCATTAAACTAGCCACCACCTGGTCATTAAACTAGCCACTACCTGGTCATTAAACTAGCCAGGTCAGGACCAGGTACATACAGGTCAGGACCAGGTACATACAGGTCAGGACCAGGTACATACAGGTCAGGACCAGGTACATACAGGTCAGGACCAGGTACATACAGGTCAGGTCAGGACCAGGTACATACAGGTCAGGTCAGGACCAGGTACATACAGGTCAGGACCAGGTACATACAGGTCAGGACCAGGTACATACAGGTCAGGACCAGGTACATACAGGTCAGGACCAGGTACATACAGGTCAGGACCAGGTACATACAGGTCAGGTCAGGACCAGGTACATACAGGTCAGGACCAGGTACATACAGGTCAGGACCAGGTACATACAGGTCAGGACCAGGTACATACAGGTCAGGTCAGGACCAGGTACATACAGGTCAGGACCAGGTACATACAGGTCAGGACCAGGTACATACAGGTCAGGACCAGGTACATACAGGTCAGGACCAGGTACATACAGGTTAGGACCAGGTACATACAGGTCAGGACCAGGTACATACAGGTCAGGACCAGGTACATACAGGTCAGGACCAGGTACATACAGGTCAGGACCAGGTACATACAGGTCAGGACCAGGTACATACAGGTCAAGGCAGGACCAGGTACATACAGGTCAGGACCAGGTACATACAGGTCAGGACCAGGTACATACAGGTCAGGACCAGGTACATACAGGTCAGGACCAGGTACATACAGGTCAGGTCAGGACCAGGTACATACAGGTCAGGACCAGGTACATACAGGTCAGGACCAGGTACATACAGGTCAGGACCAGGTACATACAGCTCAAGGCAGGACCAGGTACCAGTGGTAAACAGATGGAACCACACACCAGACCGGCTGTACGTTGACGTCATGGAGATAGCATAGAGAAAGGTTGACATTTATGATTGACAGATGAAACAGACTGAAGTGGTTGTGCAGGTCAGGTACTGATGAACAGATAGAAGCATGTCTCAGCAGACCGTATAGCGCCACTCAGGGTCAACCAGGGTTACCATGACACATTTAGGCCCAGTTCCCTCCTCTGACTCTGACCTTTGACCTATGACCTATGCTTAATCAGTGTCCAGGAAAACACTTAACACTTATTGTCCATGTTGACTCAATACAAACAAAACAAATAATAATAAATATGAATATATGAATAATAATGAATAAAAAGGTGGTCTGGTCCAACCGGTTATGCCGTTTTGAGGAACAATAGGAAGTCCTTTCACCCGTTGTCTTTCTTCTCCGATTGTACATTATGGTGTAAATAAATAAAACACACACACACACACACACACAACACAACATAGCAGAAGCATGTTTTTGTCTTTCATCCTTCCTTCCTTCCTTCCTTCCTTCCTTCCTTCCTTCCTTCCTTCCTTCCTTCCTTCCTTCCTTCCTTCCTTCCTTCCTTCCTTCCTCCCTTCCATCCATCCTTCCTTCCATTCATCCTTCCATCCTTCCTTCCTTCCATCCTTCCTTTCATCCTTCCTTCCATCCTTCCTTCCTTTCATCCATCCTTCCATCCATCCATCCTTCCTTCCTTCCTTTCATCCATCCTTCCTTCCTTCCTTTCATCCTTCCATCCTTCCTTTCATCCTTCCTTTCTTCCATCCTTCCTTCCATCCTTCCTTTCATCCATCCTTCCTTCCTTTCATCCTTCCATCCATCCATCCTTCCATCCTTCCTTCCATCCTTCCTTCCTTCCACTCTCTCTTTCTCTTCTCTCCTTACCTTTTATTGTAATGGTCAACTGTAACCGTAGCATAGAAGCGCTAGAAACAAACGAGGAATGGAATAGTACACATGTACTGTATGTAAACCATATGTCTTGATTGGCACTTTCCTACTCTGGGATACGAAGCTAATAAACATTATTATAAAAGGGGTTTATGCTGTTGTGTCCATTTCTAAAACCAACCCTGAATTAAACTGTCAACAGCAAACCTCATTAGAAACATACCATTTTGTTTTCTTCCCCCACAAAAAGAAACATTTATTTTGTGTAACATGTTTTCACATATAGGCACACATCATTGTTATTTTAAATGAAACATTTACATGTTTTATTTGTTGTTGGTTAAAAATGCAGATAATGATTCAGCCATATTCATTTGACCTACAGTAAATGGAATATAATACATTTAATTTATTTCTTAAAAAACATTGCCCGTGGTTTTTAGTCCAGAACTAATCCGTCTCCAGGAAACTGGCCCTTGTTGAACCCTTTTCTGCCCTGCGGTCGGTAGGTTTGTTTTGTTGTAATGACTCTGAAAGAAAAGGTGAGTTATGTGATTTGATTTTCTTGTAACCTCAATGTCTACTGATCACACTATAAGGCTCTACTGATCACACTATAAGGCTCTACTGATCACACTATGAGGCTCTACTGATCACACTATAAGGCTATATGTTCTACTGATCACACTATAAGGCTCTACTGATCACACTATAAGGCTCTACTGATCACACTATAAGGCTCTACTGATCACACTATAAGGCTCTACTGATCACACTATAAGGCTCTATGTTCTACTGATCACACTATAAGGCTCTATGTTATACTGATCACACTATAAGGCTCTACTGATCACACTATAAGGCTCTACTGATCACACTATAAGGCTCTACTGATCACACTATAAGGCTCTACTGATCACACTATAAGGCTCTACTGATCACACTATAAGGCTCTACTGATCACACTATAAGGCTCTACTGATCACACTATAAGGCTCTATGTTCTACTGATCACACTATAAGGCTCTATGTTCTACTGATCACACTATAAGGCTCTACTGATCACACTATAAGGCTCTAGTGATCACACTATATGGCTCTATGTTCTACTGATCACACTATGAGGCTCTATGTTATACTGATCACACTATGAGGCTCTACTGATCACACTATAAGGCTCTACTGATCACACTATAAGGCTCTACTGATCACACTATAAGGCTCTACTGATCACACTATAAGGCTCTATGTTATACTGATCACACTATGAGGCTCTATGTTATACTGATCACACTATGAGGCTCTACTGATCACACTATAAGGCTCTACTGATCACACTATAAGGCTCTACTGATCACACTATAAGGCTCTACTGATCACACTATAAGGCTCTATGTTATACTGATCACACTATAAGGCTCTATGTTATACTGATCACACTATAAGGCTCTACTGATCACACTATAAGGCTCTACTGATCACACTATAAGGCTCTACTGATCACACTATAAGGCTCTACTGATCACACTATAAGGCTCTACTGATCACACTATAAGGCTCTACTGATCACACTATATGGCTCTAGTGATCACACTATAAGGCTCTATGTTATACTGATCACACTATGAGGCTCTATGTTATACTGATCACACTATAAGGCTCTATGTTCTACTGATCACACTATATGGCTCTATGTTAAACTGATCACACTATGAGGCTCTATGTTCTACTGATCACACTATAAGGCTCTATGTTCTACTGATCACACTATAAGGCTCTCTACTGATCACACTATAAGGCTCTACTGTATAGGCTCTACTGATCACACTATAAGGCTCTACTGATTATACTGATCATCACTATAAGGCTCTACTGATCACTGATCACACTATAAGGCTCTACTGATCACACTATAAGGCTCTATGTTCTACTGATCACACTATAAGGATCACACTCTATGTTCTACTGATCACACTATAAGGCTCTATGTTTCTGATCACACTATGATCACACTATAAGGCTCTACTGATCACACTATAAGGCTCTACTGATCACACTATAAGGCTCTACTGATCACACTATAAGGCTCTACTGATCACAATATGAGGCTCTATGTTATACTGATCACACTATGAGGCTCTATGTTCTACTGATCACACTATAAGGCTCTATGTTCTACTGATCACACTATAAGGCTCTATGTTATACTGATCACACTATAAGGCTCTATGTTCTACTGATCACACTATAAGGCTCTATGTTATACTGATCACACTATAAGGCTCTATGTTATACTGATCACACTATAAGGCTCTACTGATCACACTATAAGGCTCTACTGATCACACTATAAGGCTCTACTGATCACACTATAAGGCTCTATGTTATACTGATCACACTATAAGGCTCTATGTTCTACTGATCACACTATAAGGCTCTACTGATCACACTATAAGGCTCTATGTTATACTGATCACACTATGAGGCTCTATGTTCTACTGATCACACTATAAGGCTCTATGTGAGACTGATCACACTATGAGGCTCTATGTTCTACTGATCACACTATAAGGCTCTATGTTCTACTGATCACACTATAAAGCTCTACTGATCACACTATAAGGCTCTATGTTATACTGATCACACTATAAGGCTCTATGTTATACTGATCACACTATGAGGATCTACGTTCTACTGATCACACTATAAGGCTCTATGTGAGACTGATCACACTATGAGGCTCTATGTTCTACTGATCACACTATAAGGCTCTATGTTCTACTGATCACACTATAAGGCTCTACTGATCACACTATAAGGCTCTATGTTATACTGATCACACTATAAGGCTCTATGTTATACTGATCACACTATAAGGCTCTACTGATCACACTATGAGGCTCTATGTTCTACTGATCACACTATAAGGCTCTATGTTCTACTGATCACACTATAAGGCTCTATGTTCTACTGATCACACTATAAGGCTCTACTGATCACACTATAAGGCTCTACTGATCACACTATAAGGCTCTACTGATCACACTATAAGGCTCTACTGATCACACTATGAGGCTCTATGTTATACTGATCACACTATGAGGCTCTATGTTCTACTGATCACACTATAAGGCTCTATGTTCTACTGATCACACTATAAGGCTCTATGTTATACTGATCACACTATAAGGCTCTATGTTCTACTGATCACACTATAAGGCTCTATGTTATACTGATCACACTATAAGGCTCTATGTTCTACTGATCACACTATAAGGCTCTATGTTATACTGATCACACTATGAGGCTCTATGTTATACTGATCACACTATAAGGCTCTATGTTCTACTGATCACACTATAAGGCTCTACTGATCACACTATGAGGCTCTATGTTCTACTGATCACACTATGAGACTCTACTGATCACACTATAAGGCTCTATACTGATCACACTATAAGGCTCTACTGATCACACTATAAGGCTCTACTGATCACACTATAAGGCTCTACTGATCACACTATGAGGCTCTACTGATCACACTATAAGGCTCTACTGATCACACTATGAGGCTCTACTGATCACACTATAAGGCACTACTGATCACACTATAAGGCTCTATGTTAAACTGATCACACTATGAGGCTCTATGTTATACTGATCACACTATAAGGCTCTATGTTATACTGATCACACTATAAGGCTCTACTGATCACACTATAAGGCTCTACTGATCACACTATAAGGCTCTATGTTATACTGATCACACTATAAGGCTCTACTGATCACACTATAAGGCTCTATGTTCTACTGAGGCTCTACTGATCACACTATAAGGCTCTACTGATCACACTATAAGGCTCTACTGATCACACTATAAGGCTCTACTGATCACACTATAAGGCTCTACTGATCACACTATATGGCTCTACTGATCACACTATAAGGCTCTATGTTCTACTGATCACACTATAAGGCTCTATGTTCTACTGATCACACTATAAGGCTCTACTGATCACACTATATGGCTCTATGTGTTATGAAGAGAAGAATGGGAGAAACTCCTCTATTACAGGTGTGCCAAGCTTGAAGCATCATACCCAAGAAGGCTGTCGTCACTGCTGATAGAGCTACAGCAAAGTCCTGATTATAGGGTCTAACATTTCCAAAAACTCGTTTTTGCTTTGTCGTTATGGGGTATTGTGTTTAGATTAATGAGGGGTCAAAACCATTTAGAATAAGGCCTCCCCCCTCTCCCTCTGTTCCCCCTCTCCCTCTGCTCCCCCCTCTCCCTCTGCTCCCCCTCTCCCTCTGCTCCCCCTCTCCCTCTGTTCCCCCTCTCCCTCTGCTCCCCCTCTCCCTCTGCTCCCCCTCTCCCTCTGCTCCCCCTCTCCCTCTGTTCCCCCTCTCCCTCTGCTCCCCCTCCCCCTCTGGTTCCCCCCCTCTCCCTCTGCTCCCCCTCTCCCTCTGCTCCCCCTCCCCCTCTGGTTCCCCCTCTCCCTCTGATCCCCCTCTCCCTCTGCTCCCCCTCCCCCTCTGGTTCCCCCACCTCTCCCTCTGTTCCCCCTCTCCCTCTGCTCCCCCCTCTCCCTCTGCTCCCCCTCCCCCTCTGATCACTATAAGGTTCCTCCCCCCCCCTCCCCCTCTGCTCCCCCTCTCCCTCTGCTCCCCCCTCTCCCTCTGCCTCCCCCTCCCCCTCTGCTTCACACCCCCCTCCCCCTCTGCCTCCCCTCTCCCTCTGCTCCCCCTCTCCCTCTGCCTCCCCCTCCCCCTCTGCCTCCCCCTCTCCCTCTGATTCCTCCTCCCCCTCTCAATTCCTCATTCTTTGTCTCTCTCTCATTTACCACAGCTCAGAGGGTGTGTCCCCAGGAGGATTAAGTATTCCGTAACAGCCTAAGGGTTGCTTAGCGATGCGGTGTGTGTGGTGTGCACTAGAGTCAGACAGGTGTTGTGTGTGTGTGTATAATGTGATGTCAGACAGGTGTTTGTGTCCTAGGTTCTCTGGCGGACACCTGCACTCTGGAAAACATCCTTGCTGGGAGTGTGTTTTGTGTGTGTGTGTGTGTGTGTGTGTGTGTCTGTGTCTGTGTGTGTGTGTGTGTGTGTGTGTGTGTGTGTGTGTGTGTGTATGTGATCAGACAGGTGTTTGTGTCCTAGGTTCTCTGGCGGACACCTCCCTGTGTGTGTCTGTGTGTGTGTGTGTGTGTGTGTGTGTGTGTGTGTGTGTCTGTGTGTGTGTGTGTGTGTGTGTGAGTGTGTGTGTGTGTGTGTGTGTGTCTGTGTCTGTGTGTGTGTGTCTGTGTGTGTGTGTGTGTGTGTGTGTGTGTGTGTGTGTGTCTGTGTCTGTGTGTGTGTGTCTGTGTGTGTGTGTGTGTGTGTGTGTGTGTGTGTGTGTGTGTGTGTGTGTGTGTGTGTGTGTGTGTGTGTGTGTGTCTGTGTGTGTGTGTGTGTGTGTGTGTGTGTGTGTGTGTGTGTGTGTGTGTGTGTGTGTGTGTGTGTGTGTGTGTGTGTGTGTGGGAGTGTCTTGAGTCTGGTAGTGTGCGTGTCTAAGTGTGGGAGTGTGTGTGTTTGTGAACAAGGTGTGTTTCTCTCTGAAGCCGCTCGTGAGAACAGAATGAATGGTGTCTGAATAACAACTACATCAGGTAAATCGGTTTTCATCACTTTCTGTCAAATCCCGACAAAGTGCACTACTTTTTTTTAGTATGTAGTAGTGCACTATATAGGGAATAGGGTTCCATAGGGCTCTGGTCTAAAGTAGTGCACTATATAGGGAATAGGGTTCTATAGGGCTCTGGTCTAAAGTAGTGCACTATATAGGGAATAGGGTTCTATAGGGCTCTGGTCTAAAGTAGTGCACTATATAGGGAATAGGGTTCTATAGGGCTCTGGTCTAAAGTAGTGCACTATATAGGGAACAGGGTGCCATAGGGCTCTGGTCTAAAGTAGTGTACTATATAGGGAATAGGGTTCTATAGGGCTCTGGTCTAAAGTAGTGCACTATATAGGGAACAGGGTGCCAGTTGGTGCAGTATGTAGAAGGGGTATTAATACACTGTACGAAGTTAATCTCTAAAGTGTTTAACCGTCCGTCTTATCTCTACTATTTCACCATGGTAACATGTCTAGCATCTACCAACCCGGCAGCAGTACGTCGGTCCTACAGCTACTACTTTTAAGGTTTTTTGTTTTTGTCATTGTTGCTATATTAGATTGTTAAATTCCCCCATTGGTGTTATTATTGTGTTAAATGACACGTTGAATCAAGTGAGCGACGTCTGGAAACAACCAGGAGAGACGACTGGATGATTTTAGGGCTCTGTTCCGTTTCAAGGATCGCGGAGAAATTCGACGTCGTTTAAATTTAAAGGCAAAGTTCAAGCATTTAGCGGAGACTGCATTCAGGGTAATAGCTGCAGATGTCGGCTCAACACTAACACTTTACCTTTAAATATCTAGCTGGCTAGCTGTAACGCTTCAGCCAGGCAGACTGAATAGAGCCCTCAGTCAACGGTTGTCAAGACCATACGTGAGTCTCTCACACCGTCATTGGCCATTGTCAAACACTACCTCAAATCAAATAACATTTTATTAGTCACAAACACGTGTTTGGCAGATGTTATTGCAGGATGTAGCAAAATGCTTGTGTGTCTAGCTCCAACAGTGCAGTAGTATCTAACTAAATGCTTGTGTTCCTAGCTCCAACAGTGCAGTAGTATCTAACTAAATGCTTATGTTCCTAGCTCCAACAGAGCAGTAGTATCTAACTAAATGCTTGTGTTTCTAGCTCCAACAGTGCAGTAGTATCTAACTAAATGCTTGTGTTCCTAGCTCCAACAGTGCAGTAGTATCTAACTAAATGCTTGTGTGTCTAGCTCCAACAGTGCAGTAATATCTAACCAAATGCTTGTGTTCCTAGCTCCAACAGTGCAGTAATATCTAACTAAATGCTTGTGTGTCTAGCTCCAACAGTGCAGTAATATCTAACCAAATGCTTGTGTTTCTAGCTCCAACAGTACAGTAGTATCTAACTAAATGCTTGTGTTCCTAGCTCCAACAGTGCAGTAGTATCTAACTAAATGCTTGTGTTCCTAGCTCCAACAGTACAGTAGTATCTAACTAAATGCTTGTGTTCCTAGCTCCAACAGTGCAGTAGTATCTAACTAAATGCTTGTTTCTAGCTCCAACAGTGCAGTAATATCTAACCAAATGCTAGCTCCAACAGTGCAGTAGTATCTAACTAAATGCTTGTGTTCCTAGCTCCAACAGTGCAGTAGTATCTAACTAAATGCTAGCTCAAACAGTGCAGTAGTATCTAACTAAATGCTTGTTCCTAGCTCCAACAGTGCAGTAGTATCTAACTAAATGCTTGTGTTCCTAGCTCCAACAGTGCAGTAGTATCTAACTAAATGCTTGTTCCTAGTTCCAACAGTGCAGTAGTATCTAACTAAATGCTTGTGTGTCTAGCTCCAACAGTGCAGTAGTATCTAACTAAATGCTTGTGTTCCTAGCTCCAACAGTGCAGTAGTATCTAACTAAATGCTTGTGTGTCTAGCTCCAACAGTGCAGTAGTATCTAACTAAATGCTTGTGTGTCTAGCTCCAACAGTGCAGTAGTATCTAACTAAACGCTTGTGTTCCTAGCTCCAACAGTGCAGTAGTATCTAACTAAATGCTAGCTCAAACAGTGCAGTAGTATCTAACTAAATGCTTGTGTTTCTAGCTCCAACAGTGCAGTAGTATCTAACTAAATGCTTGTTCCTAGCTCCAACAGTGCAGTAGTATCTAACTAAATGCTTGTGTTTCTAGCTCCAACAGTGCAGTAGTATCTAACTAAATGCTTGTTCCTAGCTCCAACAGTGCAGTAGTATCTAACTAAATGCTTGTGTTCCTAGCTCCAACAGTGCAGTAGTATCTAACTAAATGCTTGTGTTCCTAGCTCCAACAGTACAGTAGTATCTAACTAAATGCTTGTGTGTCTAGCTCCAACAGTGCAGTAGTATCTAACAAGTAATATCTAACAATTTCACAACATATACACAACAATGCACACAAATCTAAAGTAAAGGATTAAGAATTAAGGACTATAGAATTAAAGGCTATATACTGTACATTGGGTACCAGTACAGAGTCAATGTGGAGGCTATATACAGGGGGTACCAGTACAGAGTCAATGTGGAGGCTATATACATTGGGTACCAGTACAGAGTCAATGTGGAGGCTATATACAGGGGGTACCAGTACAGAGTCAATGTGGAGGCTATATACAGGGGGTACCGGTACAGAGTCAATGTGGAGGCTATATACAGGGGGTACCGGTACAGAGTCAATGTGGAGGCTATATACAGGGGGTACCGGTACAGAGTCAATGTGGAGGCTATATACAGGGGGGTACCGGTACAGAGTCAATGTGGAGGCTATATACACAGGGTACCGGTACAGAGTCAATGTGGAGGCTATATACACAGGGTACTGGTACAGAGTCAATATGGAGGCTATATACAGGGGGGGTACTGGTACAGAGTCAATATGGAGGCTATATACACAGGGTACCGGTACAGAGTCAATGTGGAGGCTATATACAGGGTGTACCGGTACAGAGTCAATGTGGAGGCTATATACATTGGGTACCAGGTCAGAGTCAATATGGAGGCTATATACACAGGGTACCGGTACAGAGTCAATGTGGAGGCTATATACAGGGGGTACCGGTACAGAGTCAATGTGGAGGCTATATACACAGGGTACTGGTACAGAGTCAATGTGGAAGCTATATACAGGGGGTACCGGTACAGAGTCAATGTGGAGGCTATATACACAGGGTACCGGTACAGAGTCAATGTGGAGGCTATATACAGGGTGTACCGGTACAGAGTCAATGTGGAGGCTATATACATTGGGTACCGGTACAGAGTCAATGTGGAGGCTATATACACAGGGTACCGGTACAGAGTCAATGTGGAGGCTATATACACAGGGTACTGGTACAGAGTCAATATGGAGGCTATATACAGGGGGGGGTACTGGTACAGAGTCAATATGGAGGCTATATACACAGGGTACCGGTACAGAGTCAATGTGGAGGCTATATACAGGGTGTACCAGTACAGAGTCTATGTGGAGGCTATATACATTGGGTACCAGTACAGAGTCAATATGGAGGCTATATACACAGGGTACCGGTACAGAGTCAATGTGGAGGCTATATACAGGGGGTACCGGTACAGAGTCAATGTGGAGGCTATATACACAGGGTACCGGTACAGAGTCAATGTGGAGGCTATATACACAGGGTACTGGTACAGAGTCAATATGGAGGCTATATACAGGGGGGGTACTGGTACAGAGTCAATATGGAGGCTATATACACAGGGTACCGGTACAGAGTCAATGTGGAGGCTATATACAGGGTGTACCGGTACAGAGTCAATGTGGAGGCTATATACATTGGGTACCAGGTCAGAGTCAATATGGAGGCTATATACACAGGGTACCGGTACAGAGTCAATGTGGAGGCTATATACAGGGGGTACCGGTACAGAGTCAATGTGGAGGCTATATACACAGGGTACTGGTACAGAGTCAATGTGGAAGCTATATACAGGGGGTACCGGTACAGAGTCAATGTGGAGGCTATATACACAGGGTACCGGTACAGAGTCAATGTGGAGGCTATATACAGGGTGTACCAGTACAGAGTCTATGTGGAGGCTATATACATTGGGTACCAGTACAGAGTCAATATGGAGGCTATATACAGGGTACCAGTACAGAGTCAATGTGGAGGTTATATACAGGGGTACCGGTACAGAGTCAATGTGGAGGCTATATACAGGGTGTACCGGTACAGAGTCAATGTGGAGGCTATATACAGGGGTACCGGTACAGAGTCAATGTGGAGGCTATATACAGGGGGGTGCGGTACAGAGTCAATGTGGAGGCTATATACAGGGGGTACCGGTACAGAGTCAATGTGGAGGCTATATACAGGGGGTACCGGTACAGAGTCAATGTGGAGGCTATATACAGGGGGTACCGGTACAGAGTCAATATGGAGGCTATATACAGGGGGTACCGGTACAGAGTCAATGTGGAGGCTTTACACAGCGTGTTACTGTACAGAGTCAATGTGGAGGCTATATACAGGGGGTACCGGTACAGAGTCAATATGGAGGCTATATACACAGGGTACCGGTACAGAGTCAATGTGGAGGCTATATACAGGGTGTACCGGTACAGAGTCAATGTGGAGGCTATATACATTGGGTACCAGGTCAGAGTCAATATGGAGGCTATATACACAGGGTACCGGTACAGAGTCAATGTGGAGGCTATATACAGGGGGTACCAGTACAGAGTCAATGTGGAGGCTATATACAGGGTGTACCGGTACAGAGTCAATGTGGAGGCTATATACATTGGGTACCGGTACAGAGTCAATGTGGAGGCTATATACAGGGTGTACCAGTACAGAGTCTATGTGGAGGCTATATACATTGGGTACCAGTACAGAGTCAATATGGAGGCAATATACACAGGGTACCGGTACAGAGTCAATGTGGAGGTTATATACAGGGTGTACCGGTACAGAGTCAATGTGGAGGCTATATACAGGGTGTACCGGTACAGAGTCAATATGGAGGCTATATACACAGGGTACCGGTACAGAGTCAATGTGGAGGCTATATACACGGGGTACCGGTACAGAGTCAATGTGGAGGCTATATACAGGGGGTACCGGTACAGAGTCAATGTGGAGGCTATATACAGGGGGTACCAGTACAGAGTCAATGTGGAGGCTATATACAGGGGGTACCGGTACAGAGTCAATGTGGAGGCTATATACAGGGGGTACCGGTACAGAGTCAATGTGGAGGCTATATACACAGGGTACCGGTACAGAGTCAATGTGGAGGCTATATACACAGGGTACTGGTACAGAGTCAATATGGAGGCTATATACAGGGGGGGTACCGGTACAGAGTCAATATGGAGGCTATATACACAGGGTACCGGTACAGAGTCAATGTGGAGGCTATATACAGGGTGTACCGGTACAGAGTCAATGTGGAGGCTATATACATTGGGTACCAGGTCAGAGTCAATATGGAGGCTATATACACAGGGTACCGGTACAGAGTCAATGTGGAGGCTATATACAGGGGGTACCGGTACAGAGTCAATGTGGAGGCTATATACAGGGGGTACCGGTACAGAGTCAATGTGGAGGCTATATACACAGGGTACCGGTACAGAGTCAATGTGGAGGCTATATACACAGGGTACTGGTACAGAGTCAATATGGAGGCTATATACAGGGGGGGTACCGGTACAGAGTCAATATGGAGGCTATATACACAGGGTACCGGTACAGAGTCAATGTGGAGGCTATATACAGGGTGTACCGGTACAGAGTCAATGTGGAGGCTATATACATTGGGTACCAGGTCAGAGTCAATATGGAGGCTATATACACAGGGTACCGGTACAGAGTCAATGTGGAGGCTATATACAGGGGGTACCGGTACAGAGTCAATGTGGAGGCTATATACACAGGGTACCGGTACAGAGTCAATGTGGAGGCTATATACAGGGTGTACCGGTACAGAGTCAATGTGGAGGCTATATACATTGGGTACCGGTACAGAGTCAATGTGGAGGCTATATACACAGGGTACCGGTACAGAGTCAATGTGGAGGCTATATACAGGGGGTACCGGTACAGAGTCAATGTGGAGGCTATATACAGGGGGTACCGGTACAGAGTCAATGTGGAGGCTATATACAGGGGGTACCGGTACAGAGTCAATGTGGAGGCTATATACAGGGGGTACCGGTACAGAGTCAATGTGGAGGCTATATACAGGGGGTACATTTACATTACATTACATTTAAGTACCGGTACAGAGTCAATATGGAGGCTACATACAGGGGGTACCGGTACAGAGTCAATGTGGAGGCTATATACAGGGGGTACCGGTACAGAGTCAATGTGGAGGCTATATACAGGGGGAACCGGTACAGAGTCAATGTGGAGGCTATATACATTGGGTACCAGTACAGAGTCAATATGGAGGCTATATACACAGGGTACCGGTACAGAGTCAATGTGGAGGCTATATACAGGGGGTACCGGTACAGAGTCAATGTGGAGGCTATATACACAGGGTACCGGTACCTAGTCAATGTGGAGGCTATATACAGGGTGTACCGGTACAGAGTCAATGTGGAGGCTATATACATTGGGTACCGGTACAGAGTCAATGTGGAGGCTATATACAGGGTGTACCAGTACAGAGTCTATGTGGAGGCTATATACATTGGGTACCAGTACAGAGTCAATATGGAGGCTATATACACAGGGTACCGGTACAGAGTCAATGTGGAGGTTATATACAGGGTGTACCGGTACAGAGTCAATGTGGAGGCTATATACAGGGTGTACCGGTACAGAGTCAATGTGGAGGCTATATACAGGGGGTACCGGTACAGAGTCAATGTGGAGGCTATATACATGTGGGGTACAGGGGTGGTACAGAGTCAATGTGGAGGCTATATACAGGGGGTACCGGTACAGAGTCAATGTGGAGGCTATATACAGGGGGTACCGGTACAGAGTCAATGTGGAGGCTATATACAGGGGGTACCGGTACAGAGTCAATGTGGAGGCTATATACAGGGTGTTACTGTACAGAGTCAATGTGGAGGCTATATACACAGGGTACCGGTACAGAGTCAATGTGGAGGTTATATACAGGGTGTACCGGTACAGAGTCAATGTGGAGGCTATATACAGGGGTACCGGTACAGAGTCAATGTGGAGGCTATATACAGGGGGTACCAGTACAGAGTCAATGTGGAGGCTATATACAGGGGGTACCGGTACAGAGTCAATGTGGAGGCTATATACAGGGTGTACCGGTACAGAGTCAATGTGGAGGCTATATACAGGGGGTACCGGTACAGAGTCAATGTGGAGGCTATATACAGGGGGTACCGGTACAGAGTCAATGTGGAGGCTATATACAGGGGGTACCGGTACAGAGTCAATGTGGAGGCTATATACAGGGGTACCGGTACAGAGTCAATGTGGAGGCTATATACAGGGTGTTACTGTACAGAGTCAATGTGGAGGCTATATACACAGGGTACCGGTACAGAGTCAATGTGGAGGTTATATACAGGGTGTACCGGTACAGAGTCAATGTGGAGGCTATATACAGGGTGTACCGGTACAGAGTCAATGTGGAGGCTATATACATTGGGTACCAGTACAGAGTCAATATGGAGGCTATATACACAGGGTACCGGTACAGAGTCAATGTGGAGGCTATATACACGGGGTACCGGTACAGAGTCAATGTGGAGGCTATATACAGGGGGTACCGGTACAGAGTCAATGTGGAGGCTATATACAGGGGGTACCAGTACAGAGTCAATGTGGAGGCTATATACAGGGGGTACCGGTACAGAGTCAATGTGGAGGCTATATACAGGGGGTACCGGTACAGAGTCAATGTGGAGGCTATATACACAGGGTACCGGTACAGAGTCAATGTGGAGGCTATATACACAGGGTACTGGTACAGAGTCAATATGGAGGCTATATACAGGGGGGGTACCGGTACAGAGTCAATATGGAGGCTATATACACAGGGTACCGGTACAGAGTCAATGTGGAGGCTATATACAGGGTGTACCGGTACAGAGTCAATGTGGAGGCTATATACATTGGGTACCAGGTCAGAGTCAATATGGAGGCTATATACACAGGGTACCGGTACAGAGTCAATGTGGAGGCTATATACAGGGGGTACCGGTACAGAGTCAATGTGGAGGCTATATACAGGGGGTACCGGTACAGAGTCAATGTGGAGGCTATATACAGGGTACCGGTACAGAGTCAATGTGGAGGCTATATACACAGGGTACTGGTACAGAGTCAATATGGAGGCTATATACAGGGGGGGTACCGGTACAGAGTCAATATGGAGGCTATATACACAGGGTACCGGTACAGAGTCAATGTGGAGGCTATATACAGGGTGTACCGGTACAGAGTCAATGTGGAGGCTATATACATTGGGTACCAGGTCAGAGTCAATATGGAGGCTATATACACAGGGTACCGGTACAGAGTCAATGTGGAGGCTATATACAGGGGGTACCGGTACAGAGTCAATGTGGAGGCTATATACATTGGGTACCGGTACAGAGTCAATGTGGAGGCTATATACACAGGGTACCGGTACAGAGTCAATGTGGAGGCTATATACAGGGTGTACCGGTACAGAGTCAATGTGGAGGCTATATACATTGGGTACCAGTTCATAGTCAATATGGAGGCTATATAAACAGGGTACCGGTACAGAGTCAATATGGAGGCTATATACAGGGGGGGTACCGGTACAGAGTCAATGTGGAGGCTATATACAGGGGGTACCGGTACAGAGTCAATGTGGAGGCTATATACAGGGGGTACCGGTACAGAGTCAATGTGGAGGCTATATACAGGGGTACCGGTACAGAGTCAATGTGGAGGCTATATACAGGGGTACCGGTACAGAGTCAATGTGGAGGCTATATACATTGGGTACCAGGTCAGAGTCAATATGGAGGCTATATACACAGGGTACCGGTACAGAGTCAATGTGGAGGCTATATACAGGGGGTACCGGTACAGAGTCAATGTGGAGGCTATATACACAGGGTACCGGTACAGAGTCAATGTGGAGGCTATATACAGGGTGTACCGGTACAGAGTCAATGTGGAGGCTATATACATTGGGTACCGGTACAGAGTCAATGTGGAGGCTATATACACAGGGTACCGGTACAGAGTCAATGTGGAGGCTATATACAGGGTGTACCGGTACAGAGTCAATGTGGAGGCTATATACATTGGGTACCAGTTCATAGTCAATATGGAGGCTATATAAACAGGGTACCGGTACAGAGTCAATATGGAGGCTATATACAGGGGGGGTACCGGTACAGAGTCAATGTGGAGGCTATATACAGGGGGTACCGGTACAGAGTCAATGTGGAGGCTACATACAGGGGGTACCGGTACAGAGTCAATGTGGAGGCTATATACAGGGGGTACCGGTACAGAGTCAATGTGGAGGCTATATACAGGGGGTACCGGTACAGAGTCAATGTGGAGGCTATATACATTGGGTACCAGGTCAGAGTCAATATGGAGGCTATATACACAGGGTACCGGTACAGAGTCAATGTGGAGGCTATATACAGGGGGTACCGGTACAGAGTCAATGTGGAGGCTATATACACAGGGTACCGGTACAGAGTCAATGTGGAGGCTATATACATGGGTGTACCGGTACAGAGTCAATGTGGAGGCTATATACATTGGGTACCGGTACAGAGTCAATGTGGAGGCTATATACAGGGGTACCGGTACAGAGTCAATGTGGAGGCTATATACAGGGGTACCGGTACAGAGTCAATGTGGAGGCTATATACAGGGGGTACCGGTACAGAGTCAATGTGGAGGCTATATACAGGGGTACCGGTACAGAGTCAATGTGGAGGCTATATACAGGGGGTACCGGTACAGAGTCAATGTGGAGGCTATATACAGGGGTACCGGTACAGAGTCAATATGGAGGCTATATACAGGGGGTACCGGTACAGAGTCAATGTGGAGGCTATATACAGGGGTACCGGTACAGAGTCAATGTGGAGGCTATATACAGGGGTACCGGTACAGAGTCAATGTGGAGGCTATATACATTGGGTACCGGTACAGAGTCAATGTGGAGGCTATATACAGGGTACCGGTACAGAGTCAATGTGGAGGCTATATACAGGGGTACCGGTACAGAGTCAATGTGGAGGCTATATACACAGGGTACCGGTACAGAGTCAATGTGGAGGCTATATACAGGGTGTACCGGTACAGAGTCAATGTGGAGGCTATATACATTGGGTACCGGTACAGAGTCAATGTGGAGGCTATATACAGGGTGTACCAGTACAGAGTCAATGTGGAGGCTATATACAGGGGGTACCAGTACAGAGTCAATGTGGAGGCTATATACAGGGTGTACCGGTACAGAGTCAATGTGGAGGCTATATACAGGGGGTCAATGTGGAGGCTACATACCGGTACAGAGTCAATGTGGAGGCTATATACAGGGGTACGGTACAGAGTCAATGTGGAGGCTATATACAGGGGGTACCGGTACAGAGTCAATGTGGAGGCTATATAGTCATGTGGGGTACCGGTACAGAGTCAATGTGGAGGCTATATACAGGGGGTACCGGTACAGAGTCAATATGGAGGCTATATACAGGGGGTACCGGTACAGAGTCAATGTGGAGGCTATACACAGGGTGTTACTGTACAGAGTCAATGTGGAGGCTATATACAGGGGTACCGGTACAGAGTCAATGTGGAGGCTATATACACAGGGTGTTACCGGTACAGAGTCAATGTGGAGGCTATATACAGGGTGTACCGGTACAGAGTCAATGTGGAGGCTATATACATTGGGTACCAGGTCAGAGTCAATATGGAGGCTATATACACAGGGTACCGGTACAGAGTCAATGTGGAGGCTATATACAGGGGGTACCGGTACAGAGTCAATGTGGAGGCTATATACAGGGTGTACCGGTACAGAGTCAATGTGGAGGCTATATACATTGGGTACCGGTACAGAGTCAATGTGGAGGCTATATACAGGGTGTACCAGTACAGAATTTATGTGGAGGCTATATACATTGGGTACCAGTACAGAGTCAATATGGAGGCTATATACACAGGGTACCGGTACAGAGTCAATGTGGAGGCTATATACACGGGGTACCGGTACAGAGTCAATGTGGAGGCTATATACAGGTACAGAGTCAATGTGGAGGCTATATACAGGGGGTACCGGTACAGAGTCAATGTGGAGGCTATATACACAGGGTACCGGTACAGAGTCAATGTGGAGGCTATATACAGGGTGTACCGGTACAGAGTCAATGTGGAGGCTATATACATTGGGTACCAGGTCAGAGTCAATATGGAGGCTATATACACAGGGTACCGGTACAGAGTCAATGTGGAGGCTATATACAGGGGGTACCGGTACAGAGTCAATGTGGAGGCTATATACAGGGGGTACCGGTACAGAGTCAATGTGGAGGCTATATACACAGGGTACCGGTACAGAGTCAATGTGGAGGCTATATACACAGGGTACTGGTACAGAGTCAATATGGAGGCTATATACAGGGGGGGTACCGGTACAGAGTCAATATGGAGGCTATATACACAGGGTACTGGTACAGAGTCAATGTGGAGGCTATATACAGGGGGTACCAGTACAGAGTCAATGTGGAGGCTATATACAGGGGGTACCGGTACAGAGTCAATGTGGAGGCTATATACAGGGGGTACCGGTACAGAGTCAATGTGGAGGCTATATACACAGGGTACCGGTACAGAGTCAATGTGGAGGCTATATACACAGGGTACTGGTACAGAGTCAATGTGGAGGCTATATACAGGGGGTACCGGTACAGAGTCAATATGGAGGCTATATACACAGGGTACCGGTACAGAGTCAATGTGGAGGCTATATACAGGGTGTACCGGTACAGAGTCAATGTGGAGGCTATATACATTGGGTACCAGGTCAGAGTCAATATGGAGGCTATATACACAGGGTACCGGTACAGAGTCAATGTGGAGGCTATATACAGGGGGTACCGGTACAGAGTCAATGTGGAGGCTATATACAGGGGGTACCGGTACAGAGTCAATGTGGAGGCTATATACACAGGGTACCGGTACAGAGTCAATGTGGAGGCTATATACACAGGGTACTGGTACAGAGTCAATATGGAGGCTATATACAGGGGGGGTACCGGTACAGAGTCAATATGGAGGCTATATACACAGGGTACTGGTACAGAGTCAATGTGGAGGCTATATACAGGGTGTACCGGTACAGAGTCAATGTGGAGGCTATATACATTGGGTACCAGGTCAGAGTCAATATGGAGGCTATATACACAGGGTACCGGTACAGAGTCAATGTGGAGGCTATATACAGGGGGTACCGGTACAGAGTCAATGTGGAGGCTATATACATTGGGTACCGGTACAGAGTCAATGTGGAGGCTATATACACAGGGTACCGGTACAGAGTCAATGTGGAGGCTATATACAGGGTGTACCGGTACAGAGTCAATGAGGAGGCTATATACATTGGGTACCAGTTCATAGTCAATATGGAGGCTATATAAACAGGGTACCGGTACAGAGTCAATATGGAGGCTATATACAGGGGGGGTACCGGTACAGAGTCAATGTGGAGGCTATATACAGGGGGTACCGGTACAGAGTCAATGTGGAGGCTACATACAGGGGGTACCGGTACAGAGTCAATGTGGAGGCTATATACAGGGGGTACCGGTACAGAGTCAATGTGGAGGCTATATACATTGGGTACCAGTACAGAGTCAATATGGAGGCTATATACACAGGGTACCGGTACAGAGTCAATGTGGAGGCTATATACAGGGGGTACCTGTACAGAGTCAATGTGGAGGCTATATACAGGGGGTACCGGTACAGAGTCAATGTGGAGGCTATATACACAGGGTACCGGTACAGAGTCAATGTGGAGGCTATATACAGGGTGTTCCGGTACAGAGTCAATGTGGAGGCTATATACAGGGGGTACCGGTACAGAGTCAATGTGGAGGCTATATACAGGGGGTACCGGTACAGAGTCAATGTGGAGGCTATATACAGGGGGTACCGGTACAGAGTCAATGTGGAGGCTATATACAGGGTGTACCGGTACAGAGTCAATGTGGAGGCTATATACATTGGGTACCAGTTCAGAGTCAATATGGAGGCTATATACACAGGGTACCGGTACGGAGTCAATATGGAGGCTATATACAGGGGGGGTACCGGTACAGAGTCAATATGGAGGCTATATACACAGGGTACCGGTACAGAGTCAATGTGGAGGCTATATACATTGGGTACCAGGTCAGAGTCAATATGGAGGCTATATACACAGGGTACCGGTACAGAGTCAATGTGGAGGCTATATACAGGGGGTACCGGAACAGAGTCAATGTGGAGGCTATATACAGGGGGTACCGGTACAGAGTCAATATGGAGGCTATATACACAGGGTACCGGTACAGAGTCAATGTGGAGGCTATATACAGGGGGTACCGGAACAGAGTCAATGTGGAGGCTATATACAGGGGGTACCGGTACAGAGTCAATGTGGAGGCTATATACAGGGGGTACCGGTACAGAGTCAATGTGGAGGCTATATACAGGGGTACCGGTACAGAGTCAATGTGGAGGCTATATACAGGTTTGTACCATTGGGGTACAGAGTCAATGTGGAGGCTATATACAGGGGGTATGTGGGTACAGAGTCAATGTGGAGGCTATATACAGGGGGTACCGGTACAGAGTCAATGTGGAGGCTATATACAGGGGGTACCGGTACAGAGTCAATGTGGAGGCTATATACAGGGTGTACCAGTACAGAGTCAATGTGGAGGCTATATATAGGGGGTACCGGTACAGAGTCAATGTGGAGGCTATATACAGGGGGTACCAGGTCAGAGTCAATATGGAGGCCATATACAGGGTATTACGGTACAGAGTCAATGTGGAGGCTATATATAGGGGGTACCAGTACAGAGTCAATGTGGAGGCTATATACAGGGGGTACCGGTACAGAGTCAATGTGGAGGCTATATACAGGGGGTACCGGTACAGAGTCAATGTGGAGGCTATATACATTGGGTACCAGTACAGAGTCAATATGGAGGCTATATACACAGGGTACCGGTACAGAGTCAATGTGGAGGCTATATACAGGGGGTACCAGTACAGAGTCAATGTGGAGGCTATATACATTGGGTACCAGTACAGAGTCAATATGGAGGCTATATACACAGGGTACCGGTACAGAGTCAATTTGGAGGCTATATACAGGGGGTACCGGTACAGAGTCAATGTGGAGGCTATATACACAGGGTACCGGTACAGAGTCAATGTGGAGGCTATATACAGGGTGTACCGGTACAGAGTCAATGTGGAGGCTATATACATTGGGTACCAGTTCATAGTCAATATGGAGGCTATATAAACAGGGTACCGGTACAGAGTCAATATGGAGGCTATATACAGGGGGGGTACCGGTACAGAGTCAATATGGAGGCTATATACACAGGGTACCGGTACAGAGTCAATGTGGAGGCTATATACAGGGGGTACCGGTACAGAGTCAATGTGGAGGCTATATACAGGGGGTACCGGTACAGAGTCAATGTGGAGGCTATATACAGGTTGTACCGGTACAGAGTCAATGTGGAGGCTATATACAGGGGGTACCGGTACAGAGTCAATGTGGAGGCTATATACAGGGGGTACCGGTACAGAGTCAATGTGGAGGCTATATACAGGGTACCGGGGAGTCACCGGTACAGAGTCAATGTGGAGGCTATATACAGGGTGTACCAGTACAGAGTCAATGTGGAGGCTATATATAGGGGGTACCGGTACAGAGTCAATGTGGAGGCTATATACAGGGGGTACCAGGTCAGAGTCAATATGGAGGCCATATACAGGGTATTACGGTACAGAGTCAATGTGGAGGCTATATATAGGGGGTACCGGTACAGAGTCAATGTGGAGGCTATATACAGGGGGTACCGACACAGGGTCAATGTGGAGGCTATATACAGGGGGTACTGACACAGAGTCAATGTTCGGGGGCACCGGTTATTTGAGGTAATATGTACATGTTGTTACAGTTATTGAAGTGACTATGCATAGACAATAAAAAGAGAGTAGCAGCAGCGTAAAAGAGGGGGGGGGCAATGCAAATAGTCTGGGCAGGTAGCCATTTCATTAGCTGTTCAGAAGTCTAATGACTTGGGGGTAGAAGCTGTAAAGAAGCCTTTTGGACCTAGACTTGGCGCTCCGGTACCGCTTGCCGTGCGGTAGCAGAGAGAACAGTCTATGACTAGGGTGTCTGGAGTCTTTGGCAATTTTTAGGGCCTTCCTCTGACACCGCCTGGTATAGAGGTCCTGGATGGCAGGAAGCTTGGCCCCAGTGACGTACTGGGCCATTCACACTACCCTCTGTAGTGCCTTGCGGTCGGAGGCCGAGCAGTTAACATACCAGTCAGTGATGCAACCGGTCAGGATGCTCTCGATGGTGCAGCTGTAGAACTTTTTGAGGATCTGAGGACCCATGGCAAATCTTTTCAGTCTCCTGGGGGGGTGGAACAGGCTTTGTTGTGTCCTCTTCACAACTGTGTTGGTTTGTTTAGACCATGATAGTTTGTTGGTGATGTGGACACCAAGGAACTTGAAGCTCTCAACCTGCTCCACTACAGCCCCGTCGATAAGAATGGGGGCGTGTTCGGTCCTCTTTTTCCTGTAGTCCACAACCATCTCCTTAGTCTTGTTCACATTGAGGGAGAGGTTGTTTACCTTGCACCACACAACCAGGTCTCTGACCTCCTCCCTATAGGCTGTCTCATCATTGTCGGTGATCAGGCCTACCACTGTTGTGTCATCTGCAAATTTAATGATGGTGTTGGAGTTGTGCCTGGCCGTGCAGTCATGAGTGAACAGGGACTACAGGAGAGGACTAAGCACGGACCCCTGAGAGGTCACTGTGTTGAGGATCAGTGTGGCAGATGTGTTGTTACCCACCCTTTCCACCCGGGGCGGCCCGTCAGGAAGTCCAGGATCTAGTTGCAGAGGGAGGTGTTTAGTCCCAGGGTCCTTAGCTTATTGATGAGATTTGAGGGCACAATGGTGTTGAACGCTGAGCTGTAGTCAATGAACAGCATTCTCACATAAGTGTTCCTTTTGTCCAGGTGGGAAAGGGCAGTGTGGAGTGTAATAGAGATTACATCATCTGTGGATCTGTTGGGGCGGTACGCAAACTGGAGTGGGTCTAGGGTTTCTGGGATAATGGTGTTGATGTGAGCCATGACCAGCCTTTCAAAGCACTTCATGGCTACAGATATGACCGCTATGGGTCAGTAGTCATTTAGGCAGGTTACCTTGGTGTTCTTGGATACAGGGACTATGGTGGTCTGCTTAAAACAAGTTGGTATTACAGACTCAGACAGAGAGAGGATGATAATGTCAGTGAAGACACTTGCCAGTTGGTCAGCGCATGCTCGGAGTACACGTCCTGGTAATCCGTCTGGCCCTGCAGCCTTGTGAATATTGACTTAACGGTCTTACTCACATCGGCTACGGAGAGCATGATCACACAATCATCCGGAACAGCTGATGTTCTCATGCATGTTTCAGTGTTGCTTGCCTCGAAGTGAGCATAGAAGTTATTTAGCTCGTCTGGTAGGCTCGTGTCACTGGGAAGCTCGCGGCTGTGCTTCCCTTTGTAGTCTGTAATAGTTTGCAAGCCCTGCCACATCCGACAAGTGTCAGAGCCAGTGTGGTACGATTCAATCTTAGCCCTGTATTGACGATTTACCTGTTTGATGGTTCGTCGCAGGGCATAGCGGGATTTCTTATACGTTTCCATTTAGAGTCCCACAGCAGCTCTGACTTTTAGCTCAGTGCGGATGTTGCCTGTAATCCCTGGCTTCTGAGGGGTATATACGTACAGTCACTGGAGGGTGTCATCGATGCACTTTACGATTAAGCCAGTGACTGATCTGGTGCACTCCTCAGTGCCTGGCTTCTGTTTGGGGTATATACGTACAGTCACTGGGGGGGGGCATTTTCTGGTTTGCTAATGGCCTTATACAGCTTATTG
>NC_088414.1:47759712-47814712 GCF_034236695.1 Oncorhynchus nerka
TCTCTGTCTCTGTTCTCTCTCTCTCTCTCTCTCTCTCTCTCTCTCTGTCTCTCTCTCTCTCTGTCTCTCTCTCTCTGTCTCTCTCTCTCTCTCTCTCTCTCTCTCTCCTTCACTAGGTTAATGATGGTCCGTGTGTTCCTGATAGAGCCAGTGGTTGGTGTCTATGCCTTCTCCATGTTCATGCTGTACCCCCTGATCCAGCAGTATGTCTACAGGAGGCTGTGGCAGCAGCTCACCGGTGCCCCCTACCCTACACAGATGAACTACACCCACTGCTCTGACAGCAGCACCAACGTCAGCTCCATTCACCAGGTGGGAGAGGGGGGGCTAACCTACCTTTTTAACTTGTTTTATCTGCTAAATGTATTTGTTCTATTTGTAACTTTGATCTATTCAACCCATTGAGACCGGTCATTTACAGCGGTGCAACGAGGACAACAATTACAACTAATTCCAAATGATCAATATAAAATAAAATAAATGACAAATTACAGGATCTTCAAACACAACAAATACTTACATTCAATTCAAACAGTTGCAATAATCATTCAATTAAGTCATCTTTTATTTGTCTTCTTTTGTGTGAATAAATAGAACTGTAACTGAAAGACCAGGATCTGTTTCAAATTGTTCCTTTCTCTCCCTCTCCTCCTCTCTCCCTCCTCTCCCTCTCCTCCTCTCTCTCTCCTCTCTCTCTCCTCCTCTCTCTCTCTCTCCTCCCCCTCTCCTCTCTCTCTCTCCTCTCCCCCTCCTCTCTCTCTCCTCTCCCCCTCCTCTCCCTCCTCTCTTCTCCCCTCTCCTCTCTCCATCTCCTCTCTCTCCTCCTCTCTCTCTCCTCTCTCATACCCCCTCCTCACTCCCCCTCTCTCCTCCTCCCTCTCCTCTCTCCTCCTCCCCTCTCTCTCCTCTCTCCTCCTCTCTCCTCTCCCTCCTCTCTCCCTCCTGTTTCCTCCCCCTCCCCTCCTCTCTCCTCCCCCTCCTCTCTCCCTCCTCTCTCTCCTCCCCCTCCCCTCCTCTCTCCCCCTCCTCTCTCCTCTCTCCCTCCCTCCCTCTCCCCTCTCCTCCCCCTCCTCTCTCTCCTCCCCCTTCCCTCTCCTCCCCCTCCCTCTCTCCTCTCCCCTCCCCTCTCCTCTCTCCCCCTCCTCTCTCCTCTCCCCTCCCCTCTCCCTCTCCCTCTCCTCTCCTCTCCTCCACCCTCCCCTCCCCTCCCCTCCCCTACAGGAGATCCAGAAGGAGGCGTCTCTGTTTCTCTTCTACAGTGAGCTGTGTTTCCTTTTCCCTAGTCTCCTCTCCTCCCTACTCCTGGTCTCCTACAGCGACCACCGTGGCAGGAAGGTAATACAAGTATGACATTTACTGTGGCTACATCCCAAATGACATCCTATTCTCCTATATGCTCTGGTCTAAAGTAGTGCACTATATAGGGAATAGGGTGCCATAGGGCTCTGGTCTAAAGTAGTGCACTATATAGGGAATAGGGTGCCATAGGGCTCTGGTCTAGTGAGTACTATATAGGGAATAGGGTGCCATAGGGCTCTGGTCTAAAGTAGTGCACTATATAGGGAATAGGGTGCCATAGGGCTCTGGTCTAAAGTAGTGCACTATATAGGGAACAGGGTGCCATAGGGCTCTGGTCTAAAGTAGTGCACTATATAGGGAATAGGGTGCCATAGGGCTCTGGTCTAAAGTAGTGCACTATATAGGGAAGAGGGGTGCCATAGGGCTCTGGTCTAAAGTAGTGCACTATATAGGGAATAGGGTTCTATAGGGCTCTGGTCTAAAGTAGTGCACTATATAGGGAATAGGGTGCCATAGGGCTCTGGTCTAAAGTAGTGCACTATATAGGGAATAGGGTGCCATAGGGCTCTGGTCTAAAGTAGTGCACTACATAGGGAACAGGGTGCCATAGGGCTCTGGTCTAAAGTAGTGTACTACATAGGGAACAGGGTGCCATAGGGCTCTGGTCTAAAGTAGTGCACTACATAGGGAATAGGGTGCCATAGGGCTCTGGTCTAAAGTAGTGTACTACATAGGGAACAGGGTGCCATAGGGCTCTGGTCTAAAGTAGTGCACTACATAGGGAATAGGGTGCCATAGGGCTCTGGTCTAAAGTAGTGTACTACATAGGGAACAGGGTGCCATAGGGCTCTGGTCTAAAGTAGTGCACTACATAGGGAATAGGGTGTTTATTTGCTGAAGAAGACAATATACTTTCATAGCTGTTAAGGATCCACCGCTTTTTTTCAAATTTCTCCTAAAATGACCCAAATCTAACTTCCTGTAACTTAAGCCCTGAAGCAAGGATAAGCACTTAAGCCCTGAAGCAAGGATAAGCACTTAAGCCCTGAAGCAAGGATAATTATTCTTATTATATTCTTGGTAGCATTTGAAAGGAAACACTTTGAAGTTTGTGGAAATGTGAAATGAATGTAGGAGAATATAACACATTAGATCTGGTAATGTAGGAGAATATAACACAATAGATCTGGTAATGTAGGAGAATATAACACATTAGATCTGGTAATGTAGGAGAATATAACACATTAGATCTGGTAATGTAGGAGAATATAACACATTAGATCTGGTAATGTAGGAGAATATAACACATTAGATCTGGTAATGTAGGAGAATATAACACATTAGATCTGGTAATGTAGGAGAATAAAACACATTAGATCTGGTAATGTAGGAGAATATAACACATTAGATCTGGTAATGTAGGAGAATATAACACAATAGATCTGTAATGTAGGAGAATATAACACATTATTATCTGGTAATGAGAATATAACACATTAGATCTGGTAATGTAGGAGAATATAACACATTAGATCTGGTAATGTAGGAGAATATAACACATTAGATCTGAGTAATGTAGGAGAATATAACACATTAGATCTGGTAATGTAGGAGAATATAACACATTAGATCTGGTAATGTAGGAGAATATAACACATTAGATCTGGTAATGTAGGAGAATATAACACATTAGATCTGGTAATGTAGGAGAATATAACACATTAGATCTGGTAATGTAGGAGAATATAACACATTAGATCTGGTAATGTAGGAGAATATAACACATTAGATCTGGTAATGTAGGAGAATATAACACAATAGATCTGGTAATGTAGGAGAATATAACACAATAGATCTGGTAATGTAGGAGAATATAACACATTAGATCTGGTAATGTAGGAGAATATAACACATTAGATCTGGTAATGTAGGAGAATATAACACATTAGATCTGGTAATGTAGGAGAATATAACACATTAGATCTGGTAATGTAGGAGAATATAACACATTAGATCTGGTAATGTAGGAGAATATAACACATTAGATCTGGTAATGTAGGAGAATATAACACATTAGATCTGGTAATGTAGGAGAATATAACACATTAGATCTGGTAATGTAGGAGAATATAACACATTAGATCTGGTAATGTAGGAGAATATAACACATTAGATCTGGTAATGTAGGAGAATATAACACATTAGATCTGGTAATGTAGGAGAATATAACACATTAGATCTGGTAATGTAGGAGAATATAACACATTAGATCTGGTAATGTAGGAGAATATAACACATTAGATCTGGTAATGTAGGAGAATATAACACATTAGATCTGGTAATGTAGGAGAATATAACACATTAGATCTGGTAATGTAGGAGAATATAACACATTAGATCTGGTAATGTAGGAGAATAAAACACATTAGATCTGGTAATGTAGGAGAATATAACACATTAGATCTGGTAATGTAGGAGAATATAACACATTAGATCTGGTAATGTAGGAGAATATAACACATTAGATCTGGAATATAACACATTAGATCTGGTAAGAATATAACACATTAGATCTGGTAATGTAGGAGAATATAACACATTAGATCTGGTAATGTAGGAGAATATAACACAATAGATCTGGTAATGTAGGAGAATATAACACATTAGATCTGGTAATGTAGGAGAATATAACACATTAGATCTGGTAATGTAGGAGAATATAACACATTAGATCTGGTAATGTAGGAGAATATAACACATTAGATCTGGTAATGTAGGAGAATATAACACATTAGATCTGGTAAAATATAATTCAAAGAAAAATACAACTGTTCTTTTGTAATTTGTTTGTACCATCAACTTTGAAATGCAAGAGAAATGCCATAATGTATTATTCTAGCCCAGCTGCAATTTAGATTTTGGCCACTAGATGGCATCAATGTGTGTGCAAAGTTTAAACTGATCCAATGAACAATTGCATTTCTGTTCAAAATTTTGTATCACGACTGCCCAAATATGCCTAATTTGTTTATTAATAACTTTTTCGTGTTCAAAATTGTGCACTTTCCTCAAACAATAGCATGGTAGTATTCTTTCACTGTAATAGCTACTGTAAATTGGACAGTGCAGTTAGATTAACAAGAATTTAAGCTTTTCTGCCCATATCAGATATGTCTCTGTTCTTGTTACTTACAAACTCATGCTAATCGCATTAGCCTACGTCCCGTGGAAGGGACACCGATCCTTTATTATTATTACTACTCATTTGTTTAACACTCTTTTTCTTTCAATTCAATTCCATGTTCAATTCAGGGTTTTTATTGGCATGGGAAACATATGTTTACAAATCAAAGTGAAATGTGTTTTTTTTACAGTAAACATTACCCTAAAGTTCCAAAATAAAGACATTTCAGATGTCATATTATGTGCAAATAGTTCAAGTACAAAAGGGAAACTAAATGAACATAAATATTGATTGTATTTACAATGGTGTTTGTTCTTCACTGGTTGACCTTTTCTCAACAACAGGTCACACATCTTGCTGCTGTGACGGCACACTGTGAATTTCACCCAGTAGATATGGGAGTTTATCAAAATTGGATTTGTTTTCAAATTCTTTGTGGATCTGTGTGTAATCTGGGAAATATGTCTCTCTAATATAGTCATATTTTGGGCAGGAGGTCAGGAAGTGCAGCTCAGTTTCCACCTCATTTTGTGGGCAGTGTGCACATAGCCTGTCTTCTCTTGAGAGCCATGTCTGTCTAAGGCGGCCTTTCTCAATAGCAAGGCTATGCTCACTGAGTCTGTAAATAGTCAAAGCTTTCCTTAATTTTGGGTCAGTCACAGTGGTCAGGTATTCTGCCGCTGTGTACTCTCTGTGTAGGGCAAAATAGCATTCTAGTTTGCTCTGTTGTTTTGTTAATTCTTTCCAATGTGTCAAGTAATTATCTTTTTGTTTTCTCAAGATTTGATTGGGTCTAATTGTGTGGCTGTCCTGGGGCTCTGTAGGGTGTGTTTGTGTTTGTGAACAGAGCCCCAGGACCAGCTTGCTTAGGGGACTCTTCTCCAGGTTAATCTCTCTGTAGGTGATGGCTTCGTTATGGAAGGTTTGGGAATCGCTTCCTTTTAGGTGGTTGTAGAATTTACTGGCTCTTTTCTGGATTTTGATAATTAGTGGGTATCGGCCTAATTCTGCTCTGCATGCATTATTTTGGTGTTTTATGTTGTACACGGAGGATATTTTTTCAGAACTCTGCATGCAGTGTCTCAATTTGGTGTTTGGCCCATTTTGTGAGTTCTTGGTTGGTGAGCGGACCCCAGACCTCACAACCACAAAGGACAATGGGCTCTATGACTGATTCAAATATTAATTGGTCTGTGTGTGTGAGGTTCCTAATTGGTATGTTATCAATGTCTCTCTCCCCCTCTCTCTTCTTCTGTCTCTCTCCCCCTCTCTCTTCTTCTGTCTCTCTCTCTCCCCTCTCTCTTCTTCTGTCTCTCTTTATCCCTTCTCTCTCCTTTTGTCCCCCTCCATCCCTCATCCCTCCATCATCCCTCCATCTCTAGGTAGCTCTAGTGCCCCCACTGGTGGGCGAGCTGTTATTTGCTCTGTGCTATGCAACCGTGTCTCACCTCTCCCTTAGCCTGGGTTACCTGCTAGGGGCCTCTTTCCCTGGCTGGGGTAATGGGGGCCCACTGCTCTACTGGGGGAAGTTTTGCCTATATAGCTGACCTATGTGAGGAGGAGGGGTGGAGGGGGTGGGGTTAAGTATTTGTGTGAGGAAGGGGTGGGAATATGAATATTGTTGGGATTGGGGCTAGAGATGGGGGAGTTACCAATGTGAGGGAGGTAGGGGTGGGGGAGGAGATGACTGTAGAGATTGGGGTATGAGTGGGGGAGTGGAGAGGGAGAACAAAGGAGAGATGGAGAGAGAGACAGAGGGAAAGATGGAGGCAAAGACAGAGAGAGAGATGGAGAGAGCGATGGACAGGGAGACAGAGGGAGAGATGGAGGCAGAGACAGAGAGAGAGATGGAGAGAGCGATGGACAGGGAGACAGAGAGAGAGATGGAGAGAGCGATGGACAGGGAGACAGAGGGAGAGATGGAGGCAGAGACAGAGAGAGAGATGGAGAGAGCGATGGACAGGGAGACAGAGGGAGAGATGTTGAGGCAGAGACAGAGAGAGAGATGGAGCGATGGACAGGAGACAGAGGAGAGATGGAGGCAGAGACAGAGAGAGAGATGGGGACTGATACTGGCGGCTTTGCTTTCTATGGACAGGGAGACAGAGACGGAGAAAACAGGAACTGTTTTAGAAGAGAGGTCCTGAATTTGACTAAAGGGGTTAAGGGTGGGGGTTTAGGGGTTAAAGGTTAGAGGTTAGGGTTGGCAGCCCTGGAGATGTTGCTAGGTGTGTTGTCAGGGCTAGCCTCTCTGTGTACTGGGTTCTATATTCAGACTGCAGGGTTCACCTGGCCATTCATCACAGCAGCCGTCCTACACCTGATCAACCTGGTATACACCGCGTGGGTACTGCACGAGACTGTGAAGCTGAGAGACCTCCGCACACAGACTCATCTTCATCACCATCATCATCACCGACACCTTTTGGGGCGTGGCTCAGCACGTCTTTCTCCAACGAGAAGCCCTGATTGGTCGGTTTCAGGGTGTGTATCTGTTATTCATCGCGTCACCAAGGAGGAGGAAAACTGTCCTGGGACTGATACTGGCGGCCTTTGCTTTCATTTATTTACGGTTAGTGTGTGTGTGTGTGTGTGTGTGTGTGTGTGTGTGTGTGTGTGTGTGTGTGTGTGTGTGTGAACTTAATATTTGTGTGTTTAACATTTCAGTTCCAGGTTTAATGTCCTGACAAGGTAGGAAAACAGGAACTGTTTTAGAAGTCAGAACTTTTTCAGGTCCTGAATTTGTTCAAATTATATTTTAAGGTTAAAGGTTAGGGGTTAAGGGTTAGGGGTTAATGGGTTGGGGGTTAAAGGTTAGAGGTTAAGGGTTGGGGGTTAAAGATTAGGGGTTAAAGGTTAGGGGTTAAGGGTTAGGGGTTAAAGGTTAGAGGTTAACCTGGGTTGGGGGTTAAAGGTTACCTGGTAGGTTAGGCTGTTAGGGGTTAAAAGTTCTACCAGGTTAGTGGGTTAAAGGTTTGGGGTTAAGGGTTAGGGTTAAATGTTAAAGTAGTTGGATGGGGTTAAAGGTTAGGGTTAAATGTTAAAGGTTACCTGGGGTGGTTGGGACTAAGCTCTCTGTTAGTGGGGAAAATAGGATTTGTAATAGTAAACCCACCTGGTATGTTTCACTCATAAATGGACAAAGGTCCAGAAATGAAAACAAGACGGCACCCACTGTGGAATTTCACCCAGTAGATATGGGAGTTTATCAAAATTGGATTTGTTTTCAAATTTTGGTTTGTGGATCTGCTCTCTGTAATCTAGGGGAAATATGTCTCTCTAATATAGTCATATTTTGGGCAGGAGGTCAGGAAGTGCAGCTCAGTTTCCACCTCATTTTGTGGGCAGTGTGCACTGTAATAGCCTGTCTTCTCTTGAGTGTGGTGGAGCCATGTCTGTCTAAGGCAGTGGGCCATTTCTATTGAACATTTATTTATGGATGGGCAAGTCTCTGCTATGCTCACCTGAGTCTGTAAATAGTCAAAGCTTTCCTTAATTTTGGGTCAGCTACTCTGTCACAGTGGTCAGGTATTCTGCCGCTGTGTATCTCCTCTCTGTGTAGGGCTAAAATAGCATTCTAGATGTGTTTCTGTTAGTTGTAAGGTCCCCTGTTCAGAAACCTAGTAGTAGACTTTTTTTTTTTTAATATATTTTATTGAACATTTATTTAACTAGGAAAGTCCGTTAATACATTTATTCATACATTTTTGTTGAATAGGAAATGTATCATATTTCAAACTTTAATATTTTAATCATATTTGTAATGTAAAAAAAGTAAAAGTAACTAATCCTCAACCATTTATTAAAAAAAAAAATGACCAGTAAGGTGAGGTTTTAACCTTACTAGATGTTGTTTAATGATAAATAATGACTTTTGGGATTATGTAGATTACATTATAAAATGTCATTTAGTTACATTTAACTGGTTAATAGAGTGTGTTAGGTCTGCTCTATACCAAATTAGCATACCCACTGAGTCTCTGCCCTGTTTCACACCTGGTAGTGTGGTGGATGGGACTACCAGCTCTCTGTAACCTAGAGGGCAACCAGTGGGTCCATCTCCTCTATACCACCCACCTGGTAGTTTGGTGGATGGGACTACCAGCTCTCTGTAACCTAGAGGGCAACCAGTGGGTCCATCTCCTCTATACCACCCACCTGGTAGTTTGGTGGATGGGACTACCAGCTCTCTGTAACCTAGAGGACAACCAGTGGGTCCATCTCCTCTATACCACCCACCTGGTAGTGTGGTGGATGGGACTACCAGCTCTCTGTAACCTAGAGGGCAACGGGTCTGTCTCCTCTATACCACCCACCTGGTAGTTTGGTGGATGGGACTACCAGCTCTTTGTAACCTAGAGGGCAACCAGTGGGTCCGTCTCCTCTATACCACCCACCTGGTAGTGTGGTGGATGGGACTACCAGCTCTCTGTAACCTAGAGGGTAACCAGTGGGTCCGTCTCCTCTATACCACCCACCTGGTAGTGTGGTGGATGGGAATACCAGCTCTCTGTAATGGGAGGGTAACCAGTGGGTCCATCTCCTCTATACCACCCACCTGGTAGTGTGGTGGATGGGACTACCAGCTCTCTGTAACCTAGAGGACAACCAGTGGGTCCATCTCCTCTATACCACCCACCTGGTAGTGTGGTGGATGGGACTACCAGCTCTCTGTAACCTAGAGGGTAACCAGTGGGTCCGTCTCCTCGTCTACCTTGTTTCTTGTAGGATGACAATTTCTTTGGTAAAGTCTGGGTTCTTGACCTTTTAGGCCAAAGGCAGATGACCTCTGCCCTTGTAAATTCCCGGATGAGATAGTTAAAGCTTTGTGTTCCATAGTGTCCAGTGTTGTTATTTGTGTGGTTTAGTTTCAGACCATTAGGTTGAGCAGAGCATGCTGAGCATCTGGTGCATGCCTCTTAGGTTGCAGGATGGGGCTTGGGCGGGTGTATTAGTGGGGGTTGAGCAGTAAGAATCCTTAGTAGTAGAATCATTGGCAGTAAGAATCCTTGGTAGTAGAATCCTTGATAGTAAGAATCCTTGGTATTAGAATCCTTGGTAGTAAGAATCCTTGGCAGTAAGAATCCTTGGTAGTAGAATCATTGGTAGTAGAATCATTGGTAGTAGAATCCTTGGTAGTAAGAATCATTGGTAGTAGAATTCTTGGTAGTAAGAATCTTTGGTAGTAGAATCTTTGGTAGTAGAATCATTGGTAGTAGAATCCTTGGTAGTAAGAATCTTTGGTAGTAGAATTCTTGGTAGTAAGTATCATTGGTAGTAGAATCATTGGTAGTAAGTATCATTGGTAGTAGAATCATTGGTAGTAGAATCCTTGGTAGTAAGAATCTTTGGTAGTAGAATTCTTGGTAGTAAGTATCATTGGTAGTAGAATCATTGGTAGTAAGTATCATTGGTAGTAGAATCATTGGTAGTAGAATCCTTGGTAGTAAGAATCTTTGGTAGTAGAATTCTTGGTAGTAAGTATCATTGGTAGTAGAATCATTGGTAGTAGAATCCTTGGTAGTAAGAATCCTTGGTAGTAGAATCATTGGTAGTAAGTATCATTGGTAGTAGGATCATTGGTAGTAGAATCCTTGGTAGTAAGAATCTTTGGTAGTAGAATTCTTGGTAGTAAGTATCATTGGTAGTAGAATCATTGGTAGTAGAATCCTTGGTAGTAAGAATCCTTGGTAGTAGAATCATTGGTAGTAAGTATCATTGGTAGTAGGATCATTGGTAGTAGAATCCTTGGTTGTAGAATCCTTGGTAGTAGAATCCTTGGTTGTAGAATCCTTGGTAGTAAGAATCATTGGTAGTAGAATCCTTGGTAGTAGGATCCTTGGTTGTAGAATCATTGGTTGTAGAATCCTTGGTAGTAAGTATCATTGGTAGTAGAATCCTTGGTAGTAGAATCATTGGTAGTAGAATCCTTGGTAGTAAGAATCATTGGTAGTAGAATCCTTGGTAGTAGAATCATTGGTAGTAAGAATCATTGGTAGTAAGTATCATTGGTAGTAGAATCATTGGTAGTAGAATCCTTGGTAGTAAGAATCATTGGTAGTAGAATCATTGGTAGTAGAATCCTTGGTAGTAGAATCATTGGTAGTAAGAATCATTGGTAGTAAGTATCATTGGTAGTATAATCATTGGTAGTAAGAATCATTGGTAGTAAGAATCCTTGGTAGTAGGATCCTTGGTTGTAGAATCCTTGGTAGTAGAATCCTTGGTTGTAGAATCCTTGGTAGTAAGAATCCTTGGTTGTAGAATCCTTGGTAGTAAGAATCATTGGTAGTAGAATCCTTGGTTGTAGGATCCTTGGTTGTAGAATCCTTGGTAGTAAGAATCATTGGTAGTAAGAATCCTTGGTAGTAGAATCATTGGTAGTAAGTATCGTTGGTAGTAGAATCATTGGTAGTAGAATCATTGGTAGTAAGTATCATTGGTAGTAGATTCATTGGTAGTAAGTATCATTGGTAGTAGAATCCTTGGTAGTAGAATCCTTGGTAGTAAGAATCCTTGGTAGTAAGAATCATTGGTAGTAGAATCCTTGGTAGTAAGAATCATTGGAAGTAGAATCATTGGTAGTAAGAATCATTGGTAGTAGAATCCTTGGTAGTAAGAAGCATTGGTAGTAGAATCCTTGGTAGTAAGAATCATTGGTAGTAAGTATCATTGGTAGTAGAATCATTGGTAGTAGAATCCTTGGTAGTAAGAATCATTGGTAGTAGAATCATTGGTAGTAGAATCCTTGGTAGTAGAATCATTGGTAGTAAGAATCATTGGTAGTAAGTATCATTGGTAGTAGAATCATTGGTAGTAAGAATCATTGGTAGTAAGAATCCTTGGTAGTAGGATCCTTGGTTGTAGAATCCTTGGTAGTAGAATCCTTGGTAGTAGAATCATTGGTAGTAAGAATCATTGGTAGTAAGTATCATTGGTAGTAGAATCATTGGTAGTAGAATCCTTGGTAGTAAGAATCATTGGTAGTAGAATCATTGGTAGTAGAATCCTTGGTAGTAGAATCATTGGTAGTAAGAATCATTGGTAGTAAGTATCATTGGTAGTAGAATCATTGGTAGTAAGAATCATTGGTAGTAAGAATCCTTGGTAGTAGGATCCTTGGTTGTAGAATCCTTGGTAGTAGAATCCTTGGTTGTAGAATCCTTGGTAGTAAGAATCCTTGGTTGTAGAATCCTTGGTAGTAAGAATCATTGGTAGTAGAATCCTTGGTTGTAGAATCCTTGGTAGTAAGAATCCTTGGTTGTAGAATCATTGGTAGTAAGTATCATTGGTAGTAGATTCATTGGTAGTAAGTATCATTGGTAGTAGAATCCTTGGTAGTAGAATCCTTGGTAGTAAGAATCCTTGGTAGTAAGAATCATTGGAAGTAGAATCATTGGTAGTAAGAATCATTGGTAGTAGAATCCTTGGTAGTAAGAAGCATTGGTAGTAGAATCCTTGGTAGTAAGAATCATTGGTAGTAGAATCATTGGTAGTAAGAATCCTTGGTAGTAGAATCATTGGTAGTAAGTATCATTGGTAGTAGAATCCTTGGTAGTAAGAATCCTTGGTAGTAGAATCCTTGGTAGTAAGAATCCTTGGTAGTAGAATCCTTGGTAGTAAGAATCATTGGTAGTAGAATCCTTGGTAGTAAGAATCATTTGTAGTAGAATCCTTGGTAGTAAGAATCATTTGTAGTAGAATCCTTGGTAGTAAGAATCATTGGTAGTAAGAATCCTTCAAGAATCCTTCCAGGTAATTTTGTCCAAAATCATATTGCAGGTTTGCAGTGAAGGTAATGTTGTGGAGGTTAGTATCCTATATGTCCTTGTAAATCAAAATCAAAATCAATCTTTTTGTCAACAAAAAAATGCTGAAAGATTCAGGAGCTCATCTGCTCATGGCCTGCTCCTCTCTCCCTCCCCCTCCCCCCATCTTCCTCCCCCTCCCCCCATCTCCTTGTCAGCTATCTAAGCTGATTGTTCATTAGATTAGATTTTTTTTCAAACATTGCGTTCAAATAACTAGTAACAGAAAATAAGTAACTGTGTCCACCCTCTCTCTCTCCCCCACAGGTGTCGAAGCTGGGTGGTATGTCCATCTTCATCCTGTATGAGCTGAATGCGCCTCTGTGTTGGAGTGAGGTGTTGGTTGGCTATGGTTCAGCCTTGTCTACACTCATCTACCTGGGGAGCTTTGCAGGGGTGTCCCTGCTGTCGCGCTGTCTTCGGGACGGGTATATAGTACTACTGGGACTGCTGTCTGTCGCTGCAGGGCTACTGATGGCTGCCTTCGCCAAGAGCACGCTGCTCATGTTCCTAGGTGAGACGGGGGGGTGAGACGGGGGTTAGGTTACGGGTTAGCGATTAACGAAAATGTTTTTTTTTTTTTATATATATATATATATAGAGAGATTTTATTTTTGCATTTTCCAATTAAGAACATTCAAAACAAAAATCTCTCTCTCTCTCTCTCCCTCTGTCTCTCCTTCTCTTCCCCTCTCTCTCTCTTCCTCCCTCTCTCTCTCCCTCTCTCCCTCTCTCGTTCTCGTTCTCTCTGTCTCTCTCTCTCTGTCTCTCTCTGTCTCTCTCTGTCTCTCTCTCTCTCTCTCTCTCTCTCTCTCCGTCTCTCCCCTTTATTGGCATGGGAAACATGTCTATATACAGTGTTGTAACAAAGTAGTTGAAGTATAAATATAGGTTGTATTTACATGTTGTTTGTGCTCCACCGGTTGTCCTTTTGTTGTGGCAACAGGTCACAAATCTTGCTGCTGTGTTGGCCGACTGTGGTATTTTTCACCTGTGTGTGTAAACTAGTTCTCTCCTGTGTGTGTGTGTGTAAACTAGTTCTCTCCTGTGTGTGTGTGTGTAAACTAGTTCTCTCCTGTGTGTGTGTGTGTAAACTAGTTCTCTCCTGTGTGTGTGTGTGTAAACTAGTTCTCTCCTGTGTGTGTGTTCCTTAGTGCGGCTGCCTCTCCTTCTCTCCATCATGCCTGCTCCTGTTCTGAGGTCCATGATGTCCAAGATAGTACTCCGCTCTGAACAAGGTAAGACACTATGCTAAGCTAGGCTACATAACATTATGTTACACTATGCTATGCTAGGCTATATTACACTTCATTACACTATGCTATGCTAGGCTATATTACACTTCATTACACTATGCTATGCTAGGCTAAATTACACTATGCTAGGCTATATTACACTTCGTGACACTATGCTATGCTAGGCTAAATTACACTATGCTATTCTAGGCTAAATTACACTATGCTAGGCTAGGCTATATTACACATCGTTACACTATGCTAGGCTGAGCTAGGCTACGTAACATTATGTTACACTATGCTATGCTAGGCTAAATTACACTATGCTAGGTTAGGCTGTATTACACTTCGTTACACTATGCTAGGCTGAGCTAGGCTACATAACATTTTGTTACACTATGTTATGCTAGGCTAAATTACAAACAGCTCTCACCATCTACAATTCTTACAGTGTTTCCATGAGGCTTCCCAAGGTACGATAGTGACGAGGCTAAACCACGTTCAGTACATTGTACATTTGAGTAATTAAGTAACTTGTCCAGAGTGACGTACCAGTTAGCGCATTGATTCTAAGGAAGCTAAGAGAAATAACTGCAGCATTTGTTCTCCTCCAAATCAGCAAACGTCAATGATAAAGACTCTGGCTGTAGTATGTCATTTTTTTAACCTTTATTTAACTAGGCAAGTCAGTTTAGAACAAATTCAGATTTACAATGACGGCCTAGGAACAGTGGCTTAACTGCCTTGTTCAGGTGCAGAATGACAGATTCTTACCTTTCGGTTACCAACGCTCTAACCACTAACCACTATCTGTTACCTGCCGCCCCAGTAACAGAAAACAACTCAGAATAACGATCATCAAATCACATTGGTCAAATGGTTAGCAGATGTTAATGCGAGGTATAGCGACATGCTTGTAAACTCCAGCACTGTGTGTGTGTGTGTGTGTGTGTGTGTGTGTGTGCGTGCGTGCGTGCGTGCGTGCGTGCGTGTGCGTGCGTGCGTGCGTGCGTGCGGTGTGTGTGTGTGTGTGTGTGTGTGTGTGTGTGTGTGTGTGTGTGTGTGCGTGCGTGCGTGCGGTGTGTGTGGTGTGTGTGTGTGTGTGTGTGTGTGTCCTCTCCTCTCGCCAGGTGCAGTGTTTGCCTGTGTTGCGTTCGTGGAGATGCTGAGTATAGGTGTTGGGATCACCGTGTTCAGCAGTACCTACGCCTCCACTGTCTCCTGGTTCCCTGGATTCAGCTTCCTGCTGGCCTCAGCCATCGCACTCATACCGGCTGTTCTGATTGGGTGAGTCAGTCAACACAACCATTCTGATTGGCTAACTCAATCAACACAACCATTCTGATTGGCCAAGTTAGAAAACACAACCATTCTGAGTGGGTGGGTCAGTCAACATAACCATTCTTATTGGCCAAGTCAGTCAACGCAGCCATTCTGATTGGATTCATCAGTCAACACAATAATTCTGATTGGGTGGGTCAGTCAACAAAACCATTCTGATTGGGTAGGTCAGTCAACAAAACCATTCTGATTGGGTAGGTCAGTCAACAAAACCATTCTGATTGGGTGGGTCAGTCACCAAAACCATTCTGATTGGGTGGGCTAATACAACATGACCATTCTGATTGGGTGGGTTAATACAACATGACCATTCTGATTGGGTGGGTTAATACAACATGACCATTCTGATTGGGTGGGTTAATACAACATGACCATTCTGATTGGGTGGGTTAATACAACATGACCATTCTGATTGGGTGGGTTAATACAACATGACCATTCTGATTGGGTGGGTTAATACAACATGACCATTCTGATTGGGTGGGTTAATACAACATGACCATTCTGATTGGGTGGGTTAATACAACATGACCATTCTGATTGGGTGGGTTAATACAACATGACCATTCTGATTGGGTGGGTTAATACAACATGACCATTCTGATTGGGTGGGTTAATACAACATGACCATTCTGATTGGGTGGGTCAGTCACCAAAACCATTCTGATTGGGTGGGTTAATACAACATGACCATTCTGATTGGGTGGGTTAATACAACATGACCATTCTGATTGGGTGGGTTAATACAACATGACCATTCTGATTGGGTGGGTCAGTCACCAAAACCATTCTGATTGGGTGGGTTAATACAACCAAATCGTATAGATAAAATGCTAGCTCCAACAGTGCAGGAGTATCTAACTAAATGCTGACCATTCTGATTGCAGTAGTATCTAACCAAATGACCAACAGTGCAGTAGTATCTAACTAAATGCTAGCTCCAACATTCAGTAGTATCTAACTGAATGCTAGCTCCAACATTGCAGGAGTATCTAACTAAATGCTAGATCCAACAGTGCAGGAGTATCTAAAAATGCTAAATCAACAGTGCAGTAATCTAACTAAATGCTAGCTCCAACAGTGCAGGAGTATCTAACTAAATGCTAGCTCCAACAGTGCAGTAGTATCTAACTAAATGCTAGCTCCAACAGTGCAGTAGTATCTAACTAAATGCTAGCTCCAACAGTGCAGGAGTATCTAACTAAATGCTAGCTCCAACAGTGCAGGAGTATCTAACTAAATGCTAGCTCCAACAGTGCAGGAGTATCTAACTAAATGCTAGCTCCAACAGTGCAGTAGTATCTAACTAAATGCTAGCTCCAACAGTGCAGTAGTATCTAACTAAATGCTAGCTCCATCAGTGCAGTAGTATCTAACTAAATGCTAGCTCCAACAGTGCAGGAGTATCTAACTAAATGCTAGCTCCAACAGTGCAGGAGTATCTAACTAAATGCTAGCTCCAACAGTGCAGTAGTATCTAACTAAATGCTAGCTCCAACAGTGCAGTAGTATCTAACTAAATGCTAGCTCCATCAGTGCGGGAGTATCTAACTAAATGCTAGCTCCAACAGTGCAGTAGTATCTAACTAAATGCTAGCTCCATCAGTGCAGGAGTATCTAACTAAATGCTAGCTCCATCAGTGCAGTAGTATCTAACTAAATGCTAGCTCCATCAGTGCAGGAGTATCTAACTAAATGCTAGCTCCAACAGTGCAGTAGTATCTAACTAAATGCTAGCTCCATCAGTGCAGTAGTATCTAACTAAATGCTAGCTCCAACAGTGCAGTAGTATCTAACTAAATGCTAGCTCCATCAGTGCAGTAGTATCTAACTAAATGCTAGCTCCATCAGTGCAGGAGTATCTAACTAAATGCTAGCTCCATCAGTGCAGGAGTATCTAACTAAATGCTAGCTCCAACAGTGCAGTAGTATCTAACCAAATGCTAGCTCCATCAGTGCAGTAGTATCTAACTAAATAGCTCCAACAGTGCAGTAGTATCTAACTAAATGCTAGCTCCAACAGTGCAGTAGTATCTAACTAAATGCTAGCTCCAACAGTGCAGTAGTATCTAACTAAATGCTAGCTCCAACAGTGCAGGAGTATCTAACTAAATGCTAGCTCCAACAGTGCAGGAGTATCTAACTAAATGCTAGCTCCAACAGTGCAGTAGTATCTAACTAAATGCTAGCTCCAACAGTGCAGGAGTATCTAACTAAATGCTAGCTCCAACAGTGCAGTAGTATCTAACTAAATGCTAGCTCCAACAGTGCAGGAGTATCTAACTAAATGCTAGCTCCATCAGTGCAGGAGTATCTAACTAAATGCTAGCTCCAACAGTGCAGGAGTATCTAACTAAATGCTAGCTCCAACAGTGCAGGAGTATCTAACTAAATGCTAGCTCCATCAGTGCAGGAGTATCTAACTAAATGCTAGCTCCAACAGTGCAGTAGTATCTAACTAAATGCTAGCTCCATCAGTGCAGGAGTATCTAACTAAATGCTAGCTCCAACAGTGCAGGAGTATCTAACTAAATGCTAGCTCCAACAGTGCAGGAGTATCTAACTAAATGCTAGCTCCAACAGTGCAGGAGTATCTAACTAAATGCTAGCTCCAACAGTGCAGGAGTATCTAACTAAATGCTAGCTCCATCAGTGCAGGAGTATCTAACTAAATGCTAGCTCCAACAGTGCAGGAGTATCTAACTAAATGCTAGCTCCATCAGTGCAGTAGTATCTAACTAAATACTAGCTCCATCAGTGCAGGAGTATCTAACTAAATGCTAGCTCCATCAGTGCAGGAGTATCTAACTAAATGCTAGCTCCAACAGTGCAGGAGTATCTAACTAAATGCTAGCTCCAACAGTGCAGTAGTATCTAACCAAATGCTAGCTCCAACAGTGCAGTAGTATCTAACTAAATGCTAGCTCCAACAGTGCAGTAGTATCTAACTAAATGCTAGCTCCAACAGTGCAGTAGTATCTAACTAAATGCTAGCTCCATCAGTGCAGTAGTATCTAACTAAATGCTAGCTCCAACAGTGCAGTAGTATCTAACTAAATGCTAGCTCCAACAGTGCAGTAGTATCTAACTAAATGCTAGCTCCAACAGTGCAGGAGTATCTAACTAAATGCTAGCTCCATCAGTGCAGTAGTATCTAACCAAATGCTAGCTCCAACAGTGCAGGAGTATCTAACTAAATGCTAGCTCCATCAGTGCAGTAGTATCTAACCAAATGCTAGCTCCAACAGTGCAGGAGTATCTAACTAAATGCTAGCTCCATCAGTGCAGTAGTATCTAACCAAATGCTAGCTCCAACAGTGCAGTAGTATCTAACTAAATGCTAGCTCCAACAGCGCAGTAGTATCTAACTAAATGCTAGCTCCAACAGTGCAGTAGTATCTAACTAAATGCTAGCTCCAACAGTGCAGTAGTATCTAACTAAATGCTAGCTCCAACAGTGCAGTAGTATCTAACTAAATGCTAGCTCCAACAGTGCAGTAGTATCTAACTAAATGCTAGCTCCAACAGTGCAGGAGTATCTAACTAAATGCTAGCTCCAACAGTGCAGTAGTATCTAACTAAATGCTAGCTCCAACAGTGCAGGAGTATCTAACTAAATGCTAGCTCCAACAGTGCAGGAGTATCTAACTAAATGCTAGCTCCAACAGTGCAGTAGTATCTAACTAAATGCTAGCTCCAACAGTGCAGTAGTATCTAACTAAATGCTAGCTCCAACAGTGCAGTAGTATCTAACCAAATGCTAGCTCCAACAGTGCAGTAGTATCTAACTAAATGCTAGCTCCAACAGTGCAGTAGTATCTAACTAAATGCTAGCTCCAACAGTGCAGTAGTATCTAACCAAATGCTAGCTCCAACAGTGCAGTAGTATCTAACTAAATGCTAGCTCCAACAGTGCAGTAGTATCTAACCAAATGCTAGCTCCAACAGTGCAGTAGTATCTAACCAAATGCTAGCTCCAACAGTGCAGTAGTATCTAACCAAATGCTAGCTCCAACAGTGCAGTAGTATCTAACTAAATGCTTATGTTCCTAGCTCCAACAGTGCAGTAGTATCTAACCAAATGCTAGCTCCAACAGTGCAGTAGTATCTAACTAAATGCTTATGTTCCTAGCTCCAACAGTGCAGTAGTATCTAACTAAATGCTTGTGTTCCTAGCTCCAACAGTGCAGTAGTATCTAACTAAATGCTTGTGTTTCTAGCTCCAACAGTGCAGTAGTATCTAACTAAATGCTTGTTCCTAGCTCCAACAGTGCAGTAGTATCTAACTAAATGCTTGTTCCTAGCTCCAACAGTGCAGTAGTATCTAACTAAATGCTTGTGTTCCTAGCTCCAACAGTGCAGTAATACCTAACAATATAAAACAATACACGCAAATCCAAAACATGTACAGAAAGAAGTTAAGAAATATAGAAAAATTAGAATGAGCAATGTCAGTGTCCGAAATATAAATGAAGCAAATGAAGGAAATATAATTAGCATAATTAAAAGATCCTCATTCAAATCTGTAATGTTAGAGATATTACTGCGCCGATATCACACTTCCTCCTCTGCTCCTCTGCTGTGAACGGAGCTAGAGCAGTGTTTATCAGACCGTCTCTAAAATCGGTCTTCTCACCAAATCGCCTGTAGCATCCGAACGGTTTGGCCTGTCATTATCATCCCTCTATGGAAAGATGAGACTCTCACGAACACGACGACATTCTCCGTTTTGCTCTAGACTGGGCTTAGACTGGGCTTAGACAGGGTTTAGACTGGGCTTAGACTGGGCTTAGACTGGGCTTAGACAGGGTTTAGACTGGGCTTAGACTGGGCTTAGACTGGGCTTAGACAGGGTTTAGACTGGGCTTAGACAGGGTTTAGACAGGGTTTAGACTGGGCTTAGACTGGGTTTAGACTGGGTTTAGACTGGGCTTAGACTGGGCTTAGACAGGGCTTAGACTGGGTTTAGACTGGACATAGACTGGGCTTAGACTGGGCTTAGACTGGGCTTAGACTGGGCTTAGACTGGGTTTAGACTGGACATAGACTGGGCTTAGACTGGGCTTAGACTGGGCTTAGACAGGGCTTAGACTGGGTTTAGACTGGGCTTAGACTGGGCTTAGACTGGACATAGACTGGGTTTAGACAGGGCTTAGACAGGGCTTAGACTGGGCTTAGACTGGACATAGACTGGACATAGACTGGGCTTAGACTGGGCTTAGACAGGGCTTAGACTGGGTTTAGACTGGACATAGACTGGGCTTAGACAGGGTTTAGATGGACATAGACTGGGCATAGACTGGGCTTAGACAGTCATGGGTTTCGTATGTACTATGTAATAGTGTGTATAGATATTATGGACAGTTTCTGAATTGAAAATATGTGTACAAAGTAGTTTAATACGATTAACCTGGACTGCAATACAGATGATACATATGAAATGAATCAAACAGTACGTAAACATTATTAAAGGGACCAGTGTTCCATTATTAGTGACCCGTGTTCCATTATTAGTGACCAGTGTTCCATTATTAGTGACCAGTGTTCCATTATTAGTGACCAGTGTTCCATTATTAAAGTGACCAGTGTTCCATTATTAGTGACCAGTGTTCCATTATTAGTGACCAGTGTTCCATTATTAGTGACCAGTGTTCCATTATTAGTGACCCGTGTTCCATTATTAGTGACCAGTGTTCCATTATTAGTGACCAGTGTTCCATTATTAAAGTGACCAGTGTTCCATTATTAAAGTGACCAGTGTTCCATTATTAAAGTGACCAGTGTTCCATTATTAGTGACCAGTGTTCCATTATTAGTGACCCGTGTTCCATTATTAAAGTGACCAGTGTTCCATTATTAGTGACCAGTGTTCCATTATTAAAGTGACCAGTGTTCCATTATTAGTGACCAGTGTTCCATTATTAGTGACCAGTGTTCCATTATTAAAGTGACCAGTGTTCCATTATTAGTGACCAGTGTTCCATTATTAAAGTGACCAGTGTTCCATTATTAGTGACCAGTGTTCCATTATTAAAGTGACCCGTGTTCCATTATTAAAGTGACCAGTGTTCCATTATTAGTGACCAGTGTTCCATTATTAGTGACCCGTGTTCCATTATTAGTGACCAGTGTTCCATTATTAGTGACCAGTGTTCCATTATTAAAGTGACCAGTGTTCCATTATTAAAGTGACCAGTGTTCCATTATTAAAGTGACCAGTGTTCCATTATTAGTGACCAGTGTTCCATTATTAGTGACCCGTGTTCCATTATTAAAGTGACCAGTGTTCCATTATTAGTGACCAGTGTTCCATTATTAAAGTGACCAGTGTTCCATTATTAGTGACCAGTGTTCCATTATTAGTGACCAGTGTTCCATTATTAAAGTGACCAGTGTTCCATTATTAGTGACCAGTGTTCCATTATTAAAGTGACCAGTGTTCCATTATTAGTGACCAGTGTTCCATTATTAAAGTGACCCGTGTTCCATTATTAAAGTGACCAGTGTTCCATTATTAGTGACCAGTGTTCCATTATTAGTGACCAGTGTTCCATTATTAAAGTGACCAGTGTTCCATTATTAGTGACCAGTGTTCCATTATTAAAGGGACCAGTGTTCCATTATTAGTGACCAGTGTTCCATTATTAGTGACCAGTGTTCCATTATTAGTGACCAGTGTTCCATTATTAAAGTGACCAGTGTTCCATTATTAGTGACCAGTGTTCCATTATTAAAGTGACCAGTGTTCCATTATTAGTGACCCGTGTTCCATTATTAAAGTGACCAGTGTTCCATTATTAGTGACCAGTGTTCCATTATTAAAGTGACCAGTGTTCCATTATTAGTGACCAGTGTTCCATTATTAGTGACCAGTGTTCCATTATTAAAGTGACCAGTGTTCCATTATTAGTGACCAGTGTTCCATTATTAAAGTGACCAGTGTTCCATTATTAGTGACCAGTGTTCCATTATTAAAGTGACCCGTGTTCCATTATTAAAGTGACCAGTGTTCCATTATTAGTGACCAGTGTTCCATTATTAGTGACCAGTGTTCCATTATTAAAGTGACCAGTGTTCCATTATTAGTGACCAGTGTTCCATTATTAAAGGGACCAGTGTTCCATTATTAGTGACCAGTGTTCCATTATTAGTGACCAGTGTTCCATTATTAGTGACCAGTGTTCCATTATTAAAGTGACCAGTGTTCCATTATTAGTGACCAGTGTTCCATTATTAAAGTGACCAGTGTTCCATTATTAGTGACCAGTGTTCCATTATTAGTGACCAGTGTTCCATTATTAGTGACCAGTGTTCCATTATTAAAGTGACCAGTGTTCCATTATTAGTGACCAGTGTTCCATTATTAGTGACCAGTGTTCCATTATTAGTGACCAGTGTTCCATTATTAGTGACCAGTGTTCCATTATTAAAGTGACCAGTGTTCCATTATTAGTGACCAGTGTTCCATTATTAGTGACCAGTGTTCCATTATTAGTGACCAGTGTTCCATTATTAGTGACCAGTGTTCCATTATTAAAGTGACCAGTGTTCCATTATTAGTGACCAGTGTTCCATTATTAGTGACCAGTGTTCCATTATTAGTGACCAGTGTTCCATTATTAAAGTGACCAGTGTTCCATTATTAGTGACCAGTGTTCCATTATTAGTGACCAGTGTTCCATTATTAAAGTGACCAGTGTTCCATTATTAAAGTGACTAGTGTTCCATTATTAAAGTGACTAGTGTTCCATTATTAATGTGACCAGTGTTCCATTATTAGTGACCCGTGTTCCATTATTAGTGACCAGTGTTCCATTATTAAAGTGACCAGTGTTCCATTATTAAAGTGACCAGTGTTCCATTATTAAAGTGACCAGTGTTCCATTATTAAAGTGACCAGTGTTCCATTATTAGTGACCAGTGTTCCATTATTAATGTGACCCGTGTTCCATTATTAAAGTGACCAGTGTTCCATTATTAGTGACCAGTGTTCCATTATTAAAGTGACCAGTGTTCCATTATTAAAGTGACTAGTGTTCCATTATTAATGTGACCAGTGTTCCATTATTAAAGGGACCAGTGTTCCATTATTAAAGGGACCAGTGTTCCATTATTAAAGTGACCAGTGTTCCATTATTAGTGACCAGTGTTCCATTATTAGTGACCAGTGTTCCATTATAAAGTGACCAGTGTTCCATTATTAAAGTGACCAGTGTTCCATTATTAAAGTGACCAGTGTTCCATTATTAGTGACCAGTGTTCCATTATAAAGGGACCAGTGTTCCATTATTAGTGACCAGTGTTCCATTATTAAAGTGACCAGTGTTCCATTATTAGTGACCAGTGTTCCATTATTAAAGTGACCAGTGTTCCATTATTAAAGTGACTAGTGTTCCATTATTAATGTGACCAGTGTTCCATTATTAAAGGGACCAGTGTTCCATTATTAAAGGGACCAGTGTTCCATTATTAAAGTGACCAGTGTTCCATTATTAGTGACCAGTGTTCCATTATTAGTGACCAGTGTTCCATTATTAAAGTGACCAGTGTTCCATTATTAGTGACCAGTGTTCCATTATTAAAGTGACCAGTGTTCCATTATTAAAGTGACCAGTGTTCCATTATTAAAGTGACCAGTGTTCCATTATTAGTGACCAGTGTTCCATTATAAAGTGACCAGTGTTCCATTATTAAAGTGACCAGTGTTCCATTATTAAAGTGACCAGTGTTCCATTATTAAAGTGACCAGTGTTCCATTATTAGTGACCAGTGATCCATTATTAGTGACCGGTGTTCCATTATTAGTGACCCGTGTTCCATTATTAGTGACCAGTGTTCCATTATTAGTGACCAGTGTTCCATTATTAGTGACCAGTGTTCCATTATTAAAGTGACCAGTGTTCCATTATTAGTGACCAGTGTTCCATTATTAAAGTGACCAGTGTTCCATTATTAGTGACCAGTGTTACATTATTAAAGTGACCAGTGTTCCATTATTAGTGACCAGTGTTCCATTATTAAAGGGACCAGTGTTCCATTATTAAAGTGACCAGTGTTCCATTATTAGTGACCAGTGTTCCATTATTAAAGTGACCAGTGTTCCATTATTAGTGACCAGTGTTCCATTATTAGTGACCAGTGTTCCATTATTAGTGACCAGTGTTCCATTATTAGTGACCAGTGTTCCATTATTAAAGGGACCAGTGTTTCATTATTAAAGTGACCAGTGTTCCATTATTAAAGTGACCAGTGTTCCATTATTAAAGTGACCAGTGTTCCATTATTAAAGGGACCATTGTTCCATTATTAAAGTGACCAGTGTTCCATTATTAGTGACCAGTGTTCCATTATTAGTGACCAGTGTTCCATTATTAGTGACCAGTGTTCCATTATTAAAGTGACCAGTGTTCCAATATTAGTGACCAGTGTTCCATTATTAAAGTGACCAGTGTTCCATTATTAAAGTGACCAGTGTTCCATTATTAAAGTGACCAGTGTTCCATTATTAAAGTGACCAGTGTTCCATTATTAAAGTGACCGGTGTTCCATTATTAAAGTGACCAGTGTTCCATTATTAGTGACCAGTGTTCCATTATTAGTGACCAGTGTTCCATTATTCAAGTGACCAGTGTTCCATTATTAAAGTGACCAGTGTTCCATTATTAGTGACCAGTGTTCCATTATTAAAGGGACCAGTGTTCCATTATTAGTGACCAGTGTTCCATTATTAAAGGGACCAGTGTTCCATTATTAAAGTGACCAGTGTTCCATTATTAAAGTGACCAGTGTTCCATTATTAAAGTGACCAGTGTTCCATTATTAAAGGGACCAGTGTTCCATTATTAAAGGGACCAGTGTTCCATTATTAAAGGGACCAGTGTTCCATTATTAAAGGGACCAGTGTTCCATTATTAGTGACCAGTGTTCCATTGTTAAAGTGACCAGTGTTCCATTATTAGTGACTAGTGTTCCATTATTAGTGACCAGTGTACAATTATTAGTGACCAGTGTTCCATTATTAAAGTGACCAGTGTTCCATTATTAGTGACCAGTGTTCCATTATTAGTGACCAGTGTTCCATTATTAAACTGACCAGTGTTCCATTATTAAAGTGACCAGTGTTCCATTATTAAAGTTACCAGTGTTCCATTATTAAAGTGACCGGTGTTCCATTATTAAAGTGACCAGTGTTCCATTATTAGTGACCAGTGTTCCATTATTAAAGTGACCAGTGTTCCATTATTAGTGACCAGTGTTCCATTACTAGTGACCAGTGTTCCATTATTCAAGTGACCAGTGTTCCATTATTAAAGTGACCAGTGTTCCATTATTAAAGTGACCAGTGTTCCATTATTAGTGACCAGTGTTCCATTATTAGTGACCAGTGTTCCATTATTAAAGTGACCAGTGTTCCATTATTAAAGTGACCAGTGTTCCATTATTAAAGTGACCAGTGTTCCATTATTAGTGACCAGTGTTCCATTATTAAAGTGACCAGTGTTCCATTATTAGTGACCAGTGTTCCATTACTAGTGACCAGTGTTCCATTATTCAAGTGACCAGTGTTCCATTATTAAAGTGACCAGTGTTCCATTATTAGTGACCAGTGTTCCATTACTAGTGACCAGTGTTCCATTATTAAAGTGACCAGTGTTCCATTATTAGTGACCAGTGTTCCATTATTAAAGGGACCAGTGTTCCATTATTAAAGGGACCAGTGTTCCATTATTAGTGACCAGTGTTCCATTATTAGTGACCAGTGTTCCATTATTAGTGACCAGTGTTCCATTATTAAAGTGACCAGTGTTCCATTATTAAAGTGACCAGTGTTCCATTATTAGTGACCAGTGTTCCATTATTAGTGACCAGTGTTCCATTATTAGTGACCAGTGTTCCATTATTAAAGTGACCAGTGTTCCATTATTAGTGACCAGTGTTCCATTATTAAAGTGACCAGTGTTCCATTATTAAAGTGACCAGTGTTCCATTATTAAAGTGACCAGTGTTCCATTATTAAAGTGACCAGTGTTCCATTATTAAAGTGACCGGTGTTCCATTATTAAAGTGACCAGTGTTCCATTATTAGTGACCAGTGTTCCATTACTAGTGACCAGTGTTCCATTATTCAAGTGACCAGTGTTCCATTATTAAAGTGACCAGTGTTCCATTATTAAAGTGACCAGTGTTCCATTATTAAAGTGACCAGTGTTCCATTATTAAAGTGACCAGTGTTCCATTATTAAAGTGACCAGTGTTCCATTATTAAAGTGACCAGTGTTCCATTATTAAAGTGACCAGTGTTCCATTATTAGTGACCAGTGTTCCATTACTAGTGACCAGTGTTCCATTATTCAAGTGACCAGTGTTCCATTATTAAAGTGACCAGTGTTCCATTATTAGTGACCAGTGTTCCATTATTAAAGTGACCAGTGTTCCATTATTAAAGGGACCAGTGTTCCAATATTAAAGTGACCAGTGTTCCATTATTAGTGACCAGTGTTCCATTATTAGTGACCAGTGTTCCATTATTAGTGACCAGTGTTCCATTATTAAAGTGACCAGTGTTCCATTATTAAAGTGACCAGTGTTCCATTATTAAAGTGACCAGTGTTCCATTATTAAAGTGACCGGTGTTCCATTATTAAAGTGACCAGTGTTCCATTATTAGTGACCAGTGTTCCATTATTAGTGACCAGTGTTCCATTATTCAAGTGACCAGTGTTCCATTATTAAAGTGACCAGTGTTCCATTATTAGTGACCAGTGTTCCATTATTAAAGGGACCAGTGTTCCATTATTAGTGACCAGTGTTCCATTATTAAAGGGACCAGTGTTCCATTATTAAAGTGACCAGTGTTCCATTATTAGTGACCAGTGTTCCATTATTAAAGGGACCAGTGTTCCATTATTAGTGACCAGTGTTCCATTATTAAAGGGACCAGTGTTTCATTAAAGTGACCAGTGTTCCACTATTAAAGTGACCAGTGTTCCATTATTAGTGACCAGTGTTCCATTATTAAAGTGACCAGTGTTCCATTATTAAAGTGACCAGTGTTCCATTATTAAAGTGACCGGTGTTCCATTATTAAAGGGACCAGTGTTCCATTATTAAAGGGACCAGTGTTCCATTATTAGTGACCAGTGTTCCATTGTTAAAGTGACCAGTGTTCCATTATTAGTGACTAGTTTCCATTATTAGTGACCAGTGTACAATTATTAGTGACCAGTGTTCCATTATTAAAGTGACCAGTGTTCCATTATTAGTGACCAGTGTTCCATTATTAGTGACCAGTGTTCCATTATTAAACTGACCAGTGTTCCATTATTAAAGTGACCAGTGTTCCATTATTAAAGTGACCAGTGTTCCATTATTAAAGTGACCAGTGTTCCATTATTAAAGTGACCAGTGTTCCACTAAAGTGACCAGTGTTCCATTATTAAAGTGACCAGTGTTCCATTATTAGTGACCAGTGTTCCATTATTAGTGACCAGTGTTCCATTATTAAAGTGACCAGTGTTCCATTACTGAGTGACCAGTGTTCCACACTTAGTGACCAGTGTTCCATTATTAAAGGGACCAGTGTTCCATTACTGACCAGTGTTCCACACTGAGGGACCAGTGTTCCATTATTAAAGTGACCAGTGTTCCATTATTAAAGGGACCAGTGTTCCATTATTAGTGACCAGTGTTCCATTATTAAAGGGACCAGTGTTCCATTATTAAAGGGACCAGTGTTCCATTATTAAAGGGACCAGTGTTCCATTATTAAAGGGACCAGTGTTCCATTATTAAAGGGACCAGTGTTCCATTATTAAAGGGACCAGTGTTCCATTATTAAAGGGACCAGTGTTCCATGTCTATGTACATAGGGCGGCAGCCTCTAAGGTTCAGGGTGAGAACACTGGGTGATTTACCACACTGAGTAACAGTGACTAAGGTTCAGGGCAGGGTACTGAGGTGGCAGCACTGAGCTAGTAACAGTGACTGAGCTAGGGCACACTGGGTGGTACCACACTGAGCTAACAGTGACTAAGGTTCAGGGCAGGGTACTGGGTGGTAGCCACACTGAGTAACAGTGACTAAGGTTCAGGGCAGGGTACTGAGTGGAGGCTAGTAACACTGATTACAGGTTGTAGTGGTGAGTGATTTACTAGTAGCAGTGACTAAGGTTCAGGGCAGGGTACTGAGTGGAGGCTAGTAACAGTGATTAAGGTTCAGGGCAGGGTACCACAGTGGAGGCTAGTAACAGTGATTAAGGTTCAGGGCAGGGTACTGAGTGGAGGCTGGCTAGTAACAGTGACTAAGGTTCAGGCAGGGTACTGAGTGGAGGCTAGTAACAGTGACTAAGGTTCAGGCAGGGTACTGAGTGGAGGCTGGCTAGTGGTGACTATTTAACAGTCTGGTGGCCTGAGTTAAAAATCTGTTTTTCAGTCTTCTTCCAGCTCTGATGCACCTTTTCCTCCTACTAGATGGTGGCGGGTGAACAGCTATGGCCTACACTGAGGTCCTTGATTATCTTCTATCTAGATGGTAGCACATTGAACAGGCTATGGCTACCACACTGAGGTCCTGAGTATCTTCTAGATGTAGCGGGGTGAACAGACTGTGGCTCGGGTGGCTGAGGTCCTTGATTATCTTCTAGATGGTACGGGGTGAACAGGCTGTGGCTCGGGTGGCCTGATTATCTTCTAGATGGTAGCGGGGTGAACAGGCTGTGGCTCGGGTTGCTGAGGAAAAAAATGATTATCTTCTAGATGCTAGCGGGTGAACAGGCTGTGGTTGGCTGAGGTCCTTGATTATCTTCTAGATGGTATGGGTGAACAGGCTGTGGCTCGGGTGGCTGAGGTCCTTGATTATCTTCTAGATCCAGCGGGGTGAACAGACTGTGGCTCGGGTGGCTGAGGTCCTTGATTATCTTCTAGATGGTAGCGGGGTGAACAGGCTGTGGCTCGGGTGGCTGAGGTCCTTGATTATCTTCTAGATGGTATTTTTAAACAGGCTGTGGCTCAGGTGGCTGAGGTCCTTGATTATCTTCTAGATGGTAGCGGGGTGAACATGTGGCTCGGGTGGCTGAGGTCCTTGATTATCTTCTAGATGGTAGCGGGGTGAACAGGCTGTGGCTCGGGTGGCTGAGGTCCTTGATTATCTTCTAGATGGTAGCGGGGTGAACAGGCTGTGGCTCGGGTGGCTGAGGTCCTTGATTATCTTCTAGATGGTCCAAGTCGGGGTGAACAGGCTGTGGCTCGGTGGCTGAGGTCCTTGATTATCTTCTAGATTCTAGCTCAATTGAACAGGATGGTTCTTGTGGCTGAGGTCAATTGATTATCTTCTAGATGGTAGCGGGGTGAACAGGCTGTGGCTCGGGTGGCTGAGGTCCTTCATTATCTTCTAGATGGTAACGGTGAACAGGCTTGGCTCGGGTGGATGAGGTCCTTGATTATCTTCTAGATGGTCAGACGGGGTGAACAGGCTGTGGCTCTAACTGAGGTCCTCTCCGGGTTGTAGTATATTGTGATAGAGCTTTCAATTCCAGGGTTGTAATATTGTGATAGAGCTTCTCTCTCCAGGGTTGTAGTTATTGTGATAGAGCTTCCAATCCAGGGTGGTAATGTGTCTGTCTGTCTGTCTCCAGGGTGGATGTTCTGCGACTGGACAAGGATGAAGAGGCCAGTCGACTAACAGCTGATGATGATGAGGAGGAGACAGAGAGCTGTGGACAGTCACTACAGCTACCACACTGAGCTACCACACTGTGTGAGCTACCACACTGTGCGAGCTACCACACTGTGTGAGCTACAGACACTGAGCTACCACACGAAGGATGGTTCTTGTTGAGCTACCACACTGAGCTACCACACTGAGCTACCACACTGAGCTACCACACTGTGTGAGCCAACCACACTGAGCTACCACACTGAGCTACCACACTGAGCCACCACACTGAGTGATTTACCACACTGAGTGATTTACCACACTGAGCTACCACACTGAGCTACCACACTGAGCTACCACGCTGAGCTACAGACACTGAGTGATTTACCACGCTGAGCTACCACACTGAGTGATTTACCATGCTGAGCTACCACACTGAGCTACCACACTGAATGATTTACCACGCTGAGGTACCACACTGAGCTACCACACTGAGCTACCAATTCTGAGCTACCACGCTGAGCTACCACACTGAGCTACCACACTGAGTGATTTACCACGCTGAGCTACCACACTGAGCTACCACGCTGAGTGATTTACCACACTGAGTGATTTACCACACTGAGCACCACACTGAGCTACCACACTGAGTGATTTACCACAATTGAGCTACCACACTGAGCTACCACACTGAGTGATTTCACACTGACCTACACACTGAGCTACCACACTGAGTGATTTACCTTGCTGAGCTACCACACTGAGCTACCTACACTGAGCTACCACACTGATGGTGATTTACCACACTGACCTACCACACTGAGCTACCACACTGAGTGATTTACCACACTGAGCTTCAGACACTGAGTGATTTACCACACTGAGCTACCACACTGAGTGATTTATCACACTGAGCTACCACACTGAGTGATTTACCACACTGAGCTACCACACTGAGCTACCACACTGAGTGATTTACCACACTGAGCTACCACACTGAGCTACCACACTGAGTGATTTACCACACTGAGCTACCACACTGATTACCACACTGAGTGATTTACCACGGTGTGAGCTACCACACTGAGCTACCACACTGAGTGATTTACCACACTGAGCTACCACACTGAGTGATTTACCACACTGAGCTACCACACTGAGTGATTTACACACTGAGTGATTTATCCACACACTGAGTGATTTACCAACTGAGCTACCACACTGAGTGATTTACCACACTGAGCCACCCATTGAGCTACCAAGAGTGATTTACCACACTGAGCTACCATCACTTGTGTGATTTACCACACTGAGCTACCACACTGAGCTACCACACTGTTTGATTGGCAAATTGAGTCCACACTGAGTGATTAAGAATCAATACTGAGCTACCACACTGAGTGATTTACCACACTGAGTTTACCACACTTTTGATTTACCACACTGAGCTACCAAAATGATTTTTTTTCCCCCACACTGATCTACACACTGAATACCACATAATGACATCACGCTGACCCTTTTGTAGATTAATGATTGATGACATTAAAAATACACCCATCTGCATGTCAAACCAGCGTGAAAGTGAATGAAAACCCTTCTGTGAAATATGAATGCATGAATAACTGTCACTTTTGACTAAAATGTCAGCTAAATGGTATATATTGTAGAATTTTAAAAAAATACAGAATAATTGAGTAAACCAGAGGTGTTCGATCGTTGTCTTGGCTGTGTGCTTAGGGTCTTTGTCCTGTTGGAAGGTGAACCTTCGACACAGTCTGAGGTCCTGACTGCTCTGGAGCAGGTTTTCATCAAGGATCTCTATGTACTTTGCTCTGTTCATCTTTTTCTTGGTCATGACTTGTCTCCCAGTCCCTGTTGCTGAAAAACATCCCTACAGCATGATGCTGCCACCACCATGCTTCACCGTAGGGATGGTGCCAGGTTTCCTCCAGACGTGACGCTTGGCATTCAGGCCAAATAGTTCCATCTTGGTTTCATCAGACCAAAGAATTTTGTTTCTCATGGTCTGAGAGTCTTTAGGTGTCTTTTGGCAAACTCCAAGCATGCTGTCACGCGCCTTTTACTGAGGAGTGGCTTCCGTCTGGCCACTCTACCATAATGGCCTGATTGGTGGAGTGCTGCAGAGATGGTTGTCCTTCTGGAAAAGTCTCCCTTCTCCAAAGAGGAACTCTAGAGCTCTGTCCCCCGATTGCTCAGTTTGGCCGGGCGGCCATCTCTAGGAAGAGTCTTGGTGCCTCCAAACTTCCTCCATTTAAGAATGAAGGAGGCTTCTGTGTTCTTGGGGACCTTCAATGCTGCAGAAATATTTTGGTACCCTTCCCCAGATCTGTGCCTCAACACAATCCTGTCTCGGAGGTCTACGGACAATTCCTTTGACCTCATGAAATGGTTTTTGCTCTGGCGTGCACAGTGAACTGCATGCACAGTGACGTTATATAGACAGGTGTGTGCCTTTCCAAATCTTGTCCAATCAATTTACCACAGGTGGACTCCAATGAAGTTGTATAGAAATCTCAATTATGATCAATGGAAACAGGATGCACCTGAGTTCAATTTTGAGTCTCAGCAAAAAGGTCTGAATACTTACATAAATAAGGTATTTCTGTTTTTAAAAAATACATTTGCAAACATTTCTAAAAACCTGTTTTCGCTTTGTCATTATGTGGTATTGTGATGTCATTATGTGGTATTGTGATGTCATTATGTGGTATTGTGATGTCATTATGTGGTATTGTGTATAGATTACTGAGGATAATAAAAAACAATCAATTTTAGAATAAGGCTGTAACGTAACAAAATGTGGAAAAAGTCAAGGGGTCTGAATACTTTCCGAATACAAAATAGTCACATGTATTAAGTCATATGTATATAGTCCCAAGTATTTATATCTTCCCTGCATATAGTCGGTACCTTGTATCGCAGACTACCAGCTTATCTTCCTTGCATATAGTCGGTACCTTGTATCGCAGACTACCAGCTTATCTTCCCTGCATATAGTCGGTACCTTGTATCGCAGACTACCAGCTTATCTTCCCTGCATATAGTCGGTACCTTGTATCGCAGACTACCAGCTTATCTTCCCTGCATATAGTCGGTACCTTGTATCGCAGACTACCAGCTTATCTTCCCTGCATATAGTCGGTACCTTGTATCGCAGACTACCAGTGTATCATACCTGGTATCGGTACCTTGTATCGCAGACTACCAGCATATTTTACCTGGATATAGTCGGTACCTTGTATCACAGACTGCCAGCCTATCTTACCTGGATATCGGTACCTTGTATCGCAGACTGCCAGCCTATCTTCCCTGCATATATTCGGTACCTTGTATCGCAGACTACCAGCTTATCTTCCCTGCATATAGTCGGTACCTTGTATCGCAGACTACCAGCTTATCTTCCCTGCATATAGTCGGTACCTTGTATCGCAGACTACCAGCTTATCTTCCCTGCATATATTCGGTACCTTGTATCGCAGACTACCAGCTTATCTTCCCTGCATATAGTCGGTACCTTGTATCGCAGACTACCAGCTTATCTTCCCTGCATATAGTCGGTACCTTGTATCGCAGACTACCAGCTTATCTTCCTGCATATAGTCGGTACCTTGTATCGCAGACTACCAGCTTATCTTCCCTGCATATAGTCGGTACCTTGTATCGCAGACTACCAGCTTATCTTCCCTGCATATAGTCGGTACCTTGTATCGCAGACTACCAGCTTATCTTCCCTGCATATAGTCGGTACCTTGTATCGCAGACTACCAGCTTATCTTCCCTGCATATAGTCGGTACCTTGTATCGCAGACTACCAGCTTATCTTCCCTGCATATAGTCGGTACCTTGTATCGCAGACTGCCAGCCTATCTTACCTGCATATAGTCGGTACCTTGTATCGCAGACTGCCAGCCTATCTTCCCTGCATATAGTCGGTACCTTGTATCGCACACTGCCAGCCTATCTTACCTGGATATCGGTACCTTGCAACGCCATCAGGAGAAAAAGCCCTTGTGGTTGTAGTGATGTCGTATCTCGGATCCGAACAGGTTTTCCGTAGACAGTACCTCCACAAAACGGATCATTGGAACGATCCCCAAAATCTCTGCCAATTTGTGCCGTTGAAGGGATAAGCAACATAAACCTCCTTCAGGACATGCCAGATAGCCTGGCAAACTTCCGCGGTGATGGCACAAACTGTAGAGATGAGTTATAACTCGCAGCGATACTTTTCTGTGTGCTGCCACTCGCCAAAGAAAACACAGGGTTACAGACAGCCTTTCTGAAGCACTTCTGTTCTATTCTGCTCTGTTCTACACTGTTCTATTCTATTCTGCTCTGTTCTACACTGTTCTATTCTATTCTATTTTATTCTGCTCTGTTCTACACTGTTCTATTCTATTCTGTTCTATTCTATTCTATTCTGCTCTGTTCTACACTGTTCTATTCTATTCTATTCTGTTCTGTTCTGTTCTGCTCTACACTGTTCTATTCTATTCTATTCTGCTCTGTTCTGCACTGTTCTATTCTATTCTGTTCTGTTCTGCTCTACACTGTTCTATTCTATTCTGCTCTGTTCTACACTGTTCTATTCTGTTCTGTTCTGCTCTACACTGTTCTATTCTATTATATTCTGCTCTGTTCTACACTGTTCTATTCTATTCTGTTCTGTTCTATTCTATTCTGTTCTACACTGTTCTATTCTGTTCTATTCTATTCTATTCTATTCTGTTCTATTCTGTTCTATTCTATTCTGTTCTATTCTATTCTATTCTATTCTGTTCTATTCTATTATATTCTGTTCTGCTCTACAGTGCAGCACTTGTGCAGTAAGCTGTGAGTTCTCTCGTGGGAGATGTGAAGGACAAACAGCTGAAGTAAGTCGTGAAATCTGGCAACCGACATCTGAAAGTATTGAAAATGTCTTTCCCAAAATGTTTTTCTCTCCATCGTCCTCTCTTGTAGGGTTCAGTGGATGAACTGGACATGTTCTCAGTCTTTGTTTTCTTCTCCTCCTGAGTAGGAATAGCATTTCAAGCTCTAGCAATTACAATTTTTAAAAAAGAGACATTTTTTGCTTCTGTGGCTTAAAAGTAGTGTCGTAAAGCAGAACGGAACTCCAGACTAGCCTGACAAGTAGCTAGCATTTGTAAATAGGCATATAACACCAGATCTGGAAGTTCAAACATTGTCTCTAGCCAGTCAAACAGAGGTGCCTCGGCTCCTCTTGCTTGGTAAACTACTCTGGCTCCCCCTAGTGGATATCCACTACCCAAGGCTCCTCTTGCTTGGTAAGCTACTCTGGCTCCCCCTAGTGGATATCCACTACCCAAGGCTCCTCTTGCTTGGTATGCTACTCCTGCTCCTCCTAGTGGATATACACCACACAAGACTCCTCTTGCTTGGTAAGCTACTCTGGCTCCCCTAGTGGATATTAACTACCCAAGACTCCTCTTGCTTGGTAAGATACTCTGGCTCCCCCTAGTGGATATTAACTACCCAAGACCCCTCTTGCTTGGTAAGCTACTCTGGCTCCCCCTAGTGGATATCAACTACCCAAGACTCCTCTTGCTTGGAAAGCTACTCTGGCTCCCCCTAGTGGATATTAACTACCCAAGACTCCTCTTGCTTGGTAAGCTACTCTGGCTCCCCCTAGTGGATATCAACTACCCAAGACTCCTCTTGCTTGGTAAACTACTCTGGCTCCCCCTAGTGGATATCAACTACCCAAGACTCCTCTTGCTTGGTAAACTACTCTGGCTCCCCCTAGTGGATATCAACTACCCAAGACTCCTCTTGCTTGGTAAACTACTCTGGCTCCCCCTAGTGGATATCAACTACCCAAGACTCCTCTTGCTTGGTAAACTACTCTGGCTCCCCTAGTGGATATCAACTACCCAAGACTCCTCTTGCTTGGTAAACTACTCTGGCTCCCCCTAGTGGATATCAACTACCCAAGACTCCTCTTGCTTGGTAAACTACTCTGGCTCCCCCTAGTGGATATCAACTACCCAAGACTCCTCTTGCTTGGTAAACTACTCTGGCTTCCCCTAGTGGATATCAACTACCCAAGACTCCTCTTGCTTGGTAAGCTACTCTGGCTCCCCCTAGTGCATATCAACTACCCAAGACTCCTCTTGCTTGGTAAACTACTCTGGCTCCCCCTAGTGGATATCAACTACCCAAGACTCCTCCTGCTTGGTAAGCTACTCTGGCTCCCCCTAGTGGATATCAACTACCCAAGACTCCTCTTGCTTGGTAAACTACTCTGGCTCCCCCTAGTGGATATCAACTACCCAAGACTCCTCTTGCTTGGTAAACTACTCTGGCTCCCCCTAGTGGATATCAACTACCCAAGACTCCTCTTGCTTGGTAAACTACTCTGGCTCCCCCTAGTGGATATCAACTACCCAAGACTCCTCTTGCTTGGTAAACTACTCTGGCTCCCCCTAGTGGATATCAACTACCCAAGACTCCGCTTGCTTGGTAAACTACTCTGGCTCCCCCTAGTGGATATCAACTACCCAAGACTCCTCTTGCTTGGTAAGCTACTCTGGCTTCCACTAGCAGACATTGCCATTGGCGGCACGATTTAACAGAAATCGCATGCAGCCTTGTTCACAAAGTTCAAACACTGAAATGTTTGAAAAGAACCAAAACAAACACGGACGTTTATCTACACGGACGTTTATCTAAATGAGTAGCGACTCACAAACAACAGATAAAACACAACCAACTCACCTAGTGATACAATAACAACATTTCAACAAAACAGACTGTGCAGTCGATGATACAAACCATGACCGTCATAAACAATCAAGACAACACACTAGACTCCATTATAATAATATAAAATCCTCCATATTTAATTTAATGGTATTTCTATTTGATCCTACACTTTCTCTTTCTGAAACTTCTAATGTGATTTGGGGGTAGGCCTCGTGACAATGATCGAACGAGCAGCTGCTCACCAATTTGATGGCTCTAACTCAGTTCCACCTCCAAGTATGCCAAAACATCTGATATGCGCATGTCTGCTATCGACGTTTAACGCTTGATATGATTGAGTGTACATTTTTTAATTTTTTTATAGCTAGCTAGTTTTTTTTCCTCTCTAGGTTACTTCCTACGTTCTGTCCTTTCTATGGAGTTTTTCCTAGCCACCTCTCCATAGCCTGGTTCCTCTCTAGGTTTCTTCTTAGGTTTTGGCCTTTCTAGGGAGTTTTTCCTAGCCACCCCTCTCATAGCCTGGTTCCTCTCTAGGTTTCTTCCTCTCTAGGTTTCTTCCTAGGTTTTGGCCTTTCTAGGGAGTTTCTCCTAGCCACCGTGCTAGGGTTAGCTAACAGGGTTAGGGGAAGGGTTAGCTAACTGGGTTAAGATTAGGGGAAGGGTTAGCTAACAGGGTTAGGGTTAGGGGAAGGGTTAGCTAACAGGGTTAGGGTTAGGGGGAGGGTTAGCTAACTGGGTTAAGGTTAGGGGAAGGGTTAGCTAACAGGGTTAGGGTTAGGGGGAAGGGTTAGCTAACAGGGTTAGGGTTAGGGGGAGGGTTAGCTAACAGGGTTAGGGGAAGGGTTAGCTAACAGGGTTAGGGGAAGGATTAGCTAACAGGGTTAGGGTTAGGGGAGGATTAGCTATAAGGGATAAGGTTAAGGTTAGGGGAAGGGTTAGCTAACAGGGTTAGGGGAAGGGTTAGCTAACAGGGTCGGGTAGGGGAAGGGTTAGCTAACAGGGTTAGGGTTAGGGGAAGGGTTAGCTAACAGGGTTAGGGTTAGGGGAAGGGTTAGCTAAGAGGGTTAAGGTTAGGGGAAGGGTTAGCTAACAGGGTTAGGGGAAGGGTTAGCTAAGAGGGTTAAGGTTAGTAACCCTTCCCCTAAGGGTTAGCTAACAGGGTTAGGGGAAGGGTTAGCTAACATGCTAAGTAGTTGCAAAGTAGCTAAAAAAGTAGTAAGTAGTTGGAAAGTTGCTAATTAGCTGAAGCTGCAACCTTTGGGTTGCTAGACGTTCACATTGTATGCCCACCCATCCAACTTTAGTTTGTAACCATCTGTCTTATGTAACCATACCAAACATAGCATATATAAGAGTCCCGGATTTAAGTTTGCTATGTTATGTCTAGTCTATGAGACCAGGCTGGTGTGGATAACTCTAATTAAATAGAGGGCTTAATTCAATCCGCATTGTGGATATTCAGCCTTTACGGCGTGAATTCATTTTAAAGGCAATGTTCATGCTTTAGCCGAGACTGCAGTCACGTAATATTTTGTCTCAATCATAAATTATCTTTACATTTCTATTGCGGAATCTGTAACGCTTCAGGCTTTAGATTGAATAGTCTAAAAACGCTAGCTAGCTAACCATCCATGTTGAGTCTATGGGAATGCTAACGGCGCTAACGTCGGCATCCTGTTATATGAAAACAAACATTTACATATTTTTTAAATAATTTTCCTCAACAGAGAATGAATATATCTTTCAGATTCTGTGCAGTTCATTTATTTTTTGACGAAAGTCAAAGTAGTTATCAACTACTCAACCCTGGGTTTGTGTCAACGGGCCAGATGTGGACTGGAAGATTGAAAACAACAGCATTCAATCAGGAAGTGGGTCAAGTGGGCAGGGCTACATAAGGTGAATTTACAATAAGACAAATGATCATTTGACATCTTGATCGCCATAGCAACAGCTGTCAGACAGGAAGTGAGTCAAGTGGGCAGGGCTACATAAGGTGAATTTACAATAAGACAAATGATCATTTGACATCTTGATCGCCATAGCAACAGCTGTCAGACAGGAAGTGAGTCAAGTGGGCAGGGCTACATAAGGTGAATTTACAATAAGACAAATGATCATTTGACATCTTGATCGTCATAGCAACAGCTGTCAGACAGTTGGCAGTTGGGGGAAAATGGCTGCCAGTCAGTTTATAGTTCAAGCAAACATGGTGGATTTTAAATGAAGATTTGTATTTGTATTTATTATGGGGTCCCCATAAGCAGCAGCTACTCTTCAAAATGAAGGCAGTTTATACAATTTTAAAAACATTACAATACATTCACAGATTTCACAACAGACTGTGTGCCCTCAGACCCCTACTCCCCCACTACCATATATCTATAGTACTAAATCCATGTGTATGTATAGTGCGTATGTTATCGTGTGTCTGTGTCTGTGCCAAAGTTTGTGTTGCTTCACAGTCCCCTCTGTTCCATAAGGTGTTTTTTAATGTTTTTTAAATGTAATTTTACTATTTGCATCAGTTACTTTATGTGGAATAGAGTTCCATGTAGCCATGTCTCTATGTAGTACTGTGCGCCTCCCATAGTCTGTTCTGGACTTGGGGACTGTGAAGAGACCTCTGGTGGCATGTCTTGTGGGGTATGCATGTGTGTCTGAGCTGTGAGTTAGTAGTTTAGACAGACAGCTCGGTGCATTCAACATACCTCTCATGAATAAAAGTAGTGATGAAGTCAATCTCTCCTCCACTTTGAGCCAGGAGATATGGACATGCATCTTATTAATGTTAGCTCTCTGTGTACTTCTAGCCGTGTTGCCCTGTTCTGAGCCGTTTGCAATTTTCCCAAGTCCTTTTCTGTGGTACCTGACCACACGACTGAAAAGTAGTCAAGGTGCGACAAAACTAGGGCCTGTAGGACCTGCCTTGTTGATAGTGTTGTTAAGAAGGTAGAAAATAGGGCCTGTAGGATCTGCCTTGTTGATAGTGTTGTTAAGAAGGTAGAAACTAGGGCATGTAGGACCTGCCTTGTTGATAGTGTTGTTAAGAAGGTAGAGCAGAGCTTTATTATAGACAAACTTCTCCTCATCTTAGCTACTACTGCATCAATATGTTTTGACCATGACAGTTTACAATCTAGTGTTACTCCAAGGAGTTTAGTCATCTCCACTTGCTCAATTCCCACAATATTTATTACAAGATTTAGTTGAGGTTTAGGGTTTAGTGAGTGTTTTGTCCCAAATACAATGCTTTTAGTTTTAGAAATATTTAGGGCTAACTTATTCCTTGCCACCCACTCTGAAACTAACTGCAGCTCTTTGATGAGTGTTGTCAGTCATTTCAGTCGCTGCAGTAGCTGACGTGTATATTGTTGAGTCATCCGCATACGTAGACACACGGGCTTTACTCAAAGCCAGTAGCATGTCATTAGTGAAGATTGAAAAAAGTAAGGGGCCTAGACAGCTGCCCTGGGGAATACCCTGATTCTACCTGGATTATGTTGGAGAGGCTTCCATTAAAGAACACCCTCTGTGTTCCGTTAGACAGGTAACTTTTTATAGCAGGGGGTGTAAAGCCATAACACATTTGTTTTTTTACAGCAGCAGGCTATGATTGATAATGTCAAAACAAGACAAATAGTTCAACTCAGGCCGTTTACCATTGGGGGGGGATCAGTTACATTCTGCTTAACAGGGTGGCTCTTCCATAGACACCAATACGACAGCAGATGGGTCCGGTTTCCTCTTCCGTCTCTTGTTCAAGTAACTAACACACTAACGCACTCGGTCCAGAGACCCACACATGATAATGGAGCCATAGAACCCCCTCCCCCCTTCCCCCACTGAGCCATGCAGTCTGCAATCCCCGTTCTGTTCTGCCCACATAAACCTTTCTGGGATCTTTCATGAAACATGGGACCAACACTTTACATGCAGCGTTTATATTTTCGTTCAGTGTACATGCATGATTTCTGAATTGTAATTCTATTGAGGAATATCAAAATATAAAGATTACAAAAATAAAGTTCAATTAAACAATAAGGCCCGAGGGGTGTGATATATGGTGTGATATATGGTGTGATATATGGTGTGATATATGGCCAATATACCACGACTACGGACTGTTCTTGGGTACGATTAAACGCGGAGTGCCTGGACACAGCCCGTAGCCGTGGTATATTGGCCATATATCACAAACCCCTGAGGTGCCTTATTTCTATTATAAACTGGTTACCAACGTAATTAGAGGAGTAAAAATGTATATTTTGTCATACCCGTGATATACGGTCTGATATACCATGGCTGTCAGCCAATCAGCATTCAGGGCTTGAACCACACAGTTTATAATATCCAATAAATGATCAATATAACAGTGTATTTCAAACATATTTTTTTATATTTTTTAACACACCAGAAAGACATTTAAATGGTTTTCAATTTCCACCATAACAGACAAATGAAGGTCTTGACCACGCAGATAGACAGACAAATGAAGGTCTTGACCACGCAGATAGACAGACAAATGAAGGTCTTGACCACGCAGATAGACAGACAAATGAAGGTCTTGACCACGCAGATAGACAAGACAAATGAAGATCTTGACCACGCAGATAGACAGACAAATGAAGGTCTTGACCACGCAGATAGACAGACAAATGAAGGTCTTGACCACGCAGATAGACAGACAAATGAAGGTCTTCGCCACGCAGATAGACATTCCCTAAAAGGTTATTGGGTTGTGTTTCATTCCCATCTGATCCTGAAATCTGAAACAATCCTCGCGCAGAAAATAAATGAAACTTTTTTCTTCTTCTCTCAAATCACCTGAATCAACTAAACAAACTGATTGAATGGTTACATTAGACAGGAGTGGCGGGTGGCGAGTTTTGATGACATCACTTCTTCATGAAGTGACTGATGACGTCCATGGGCAGAGGAAAGATGATGGTGGAGTTCTTCTCCGCAGCGATGGTGGTGAGGGTCTGGAGGTATCTCAGCTGGAGGCCTGATGGAGACTCAGCGATCACTAGAGACGCCTCCTTCAGGGCCCGAGAGGCGTTCATCTCCCCCTCCGCCGCTATCACCTAGAGAGGGAGACAAAGAAGTGGATTGGAACAAACCTACAGAGGGAGACAACTGTGTGTGTGTGTGTGTGTGTGTGTGTGTGTGTGTGTGTGTGTGTGTGTGTGTGTGTGCTCACCTTCGCCCTGGCCTCCCGGGTGGCCTCTGCCTCTGCAGCCATGGCTCTCTGCAGCTGGTGGGGCAGCTTCACATCCTTGATCTCCACACGCTCCACCTTGATACCCCACGGGTCAGTAGCCTCGTCCAGACTGGCCTATAGGAAGACAGGATATTACAGCAACACATTATTACTGAGCCCTATTCCACCTCATCCAGACTGGACTATAGGAGGGGAACAGAATATTACAGGAAATTATGTTCACCAAGGGGTGACAAAAAAACTCTGGTTAAATGGAGAGGCCAACCCACCTCTCCAGTCTGTCCAGAAGGACATCATGGCCAACCCACCTCTCCAGTCTGTCCAGAAGGACATCATGGCCAACCCATCTCTCCAGTCTGTCCAGAAGGACATCATGGCCAACCCACCTCTCCAGTCTGTCCAGAAGGACATCATGGCCAACCCACCTCTCCAGTCTGCCAACCCACCTCTCCAGTCTGTCCAGAAGGACATCATGGCAGAAGGACAACCCACCTCTCCAGTCTGTCCAGAAGGACATCATGGCCAACCCACCTCTCCAGTCTGTCCAGAAGGACATCATGGCCAACCCACCTCTCCAGTCTGTCCAGAAGGACATCATGGCCAACCCACCTCTCCAGTCTGTCCAGAAGGACATCATGGTCAACAGTGTTGAACGCAGCACTTAAGGACAAGTGTCGGCTCGAAGATCATGTACCACTTTAACTAAGGCTGTCTCATTGCTGTGGTAAACACCAATTTTTCCAGATTTCTTTGCTTAAGAATGAAAGGATGGAGATTGTCAGAAATTTCCTACGAGATGAAGATTCTTGATGACATTTTCCCAGATGGGGTTTCATCGTAACAGTTTTTAGTGCCGTGGGAAAAGTCAGTGATTAATAATAGTTTGCACTTCTTCAGATGTGTAATTAAAAAATGTTTTGAAGAAGGTGGTGGGGATAGGATGGAGAAGGCAGGTAGAAGGTGGTGGGGATAGGATGGAGAAGGCAGGTAGAAGGTGGTGGGGATAGGATGGAGAAGGCAGGTAGAAGGTGGTGGGGATAGGATGGAGAAGGCAGGTAGAAGGTGGTGGGGATAGGATGGAGAAGTCAGGTAGAAGGTGGTGGGGATAGGATGGAGAAGGCAGGATGGAGAAGGCAGGAAGGTGGTGGGGATAGGATGGAGAAGGCAGGTAGAAGGTGGTGGGGATAGGATGGAGAAGGCAGGTAGAAGGTGGTGGGGATAGGATCTAGAAGGCAGGTTGAAGGTGGTGGGGATAGGATGGAGAAGGCAGGTTGAAGGTGGTGGGGATAGGATGGAGAAGGCAGGTAGAAGGTGGTGGGGATAGGATGGAGAAGGCAGGTAGAAGGTGGTGGGGATAGGATGGAGAAGGCAGGTAGAAGGTGGTGGGGATAGGATGGAGAAGGCAGGTAGAAGGTGGTGGGGATAGGATGGAGAAGGCAGGTAGAAGGTGGTGGGGATAGGATCTAGAAGGCAGGTTGAAGGTGGTGGGGATAGGATGGAGAAGGCAGGTTGAAGGTGGTGGGGATAGGATGGAGAAGGCAGGTAGAAGGTGGTGGGGATAGGATGGAGAAGGCAGGTTGAAGGTGGTGGGGATAGGATGGAGAAGGCAGGTAGAAGGTGGTGGGGATAGGGTGGAGAAGGCAGGTTGAAGGTGGTGGGGATAGGATGGAGAAGGCAGGTAGAAGGTGGTGGGGATAGGATGGAGAAGGCAGGTTGAAGGTGGTGGGGATAGGATGGAGAAGGCAGGTAGAAGGTGGTGGGGATAGGATGGAGAAGTCAGGTAGAAGGTGGTGGGGATAGGATGGAGAAGGCAGGTTTAAGGTGGTGGGGATAGGATGGAGAAGGCAGGTAGAAGGTGGTGGGGATAGGATGGAGAAGGCAGGTAGAAGGTGGTGGGGATAGGATGGAGAAGTCAGGTAGAAGGTGGTGGGGATAGGATGGAGAAGGCAGGTAGAAGGTGGTGGGGATAGGATGGAGAAGGCAGGTAGAAGATGGTGGGGATAGGATGGAGAAGTCAGGTAGAAGGTGGTGGGGATAGGATGGAGAAGGCAGGTAGAAGGTGGTGGGGATAGGATGGAGAAGGCAGGTAGAAGGTGGTGGGGATAGGATGGAGAAGGCAGGTAGAAGGTGGTGGGGATAGGATGGAGAAGGCAGGTAGAAGGTGGTGGGGATAGGATGGAGAAGGCAGGTAGAAGGTGGTGGGGATAGGATGGAGAAGGCAGGTAGAAGGTGGTGGGGATAGGATGGAGAAGGCAGGTAGAAGGTGGTGGGGATAGGATGGAGAAGGCAGGTAGAAGGTGGTGGGGATAGGATGGAGAAGGCAGAAGGTGGTGGGGATAGGATCTAGAAGGCAGGTTGAAGGTGGTGGGGATAGGATGGAGAAGGCAGGTTGAAGGTGGTGGGGATAGGATGGAGAAGGCAGGTAGAAGGTGGTGGGGATAGGATGGAGAAGGCAGGTTGAAGGTGGTGGGGATAGGATGGAGAAGGCAGGTAGAAGGTGGTGGGGATAGGGTGGAGAAGGCAGGTTGAAGGTGGTGGGGATAGGATGGAGAAGGCAGGTAGAAGGTGGTGGGGATAGGATGGAGAAGGCAGGTTGAAGGTGGTGGGGATAGGATGGAGAAGGCAGGTAGAAGGTGGTGGGGATAGGATGGAGAAATCAGGTAGAAGGTGGTGGGGATAGGATGGAGAAGGCAGGTTTAAGGTGGTGGGGATAGGATGGAGAAGGCAGGTAGAAGGTGGTGGGGATAGGATGGAGAAGGCAGGTAGAAGGTGGTGGGGATAGGATGGAGAAGTCAGGTAGAAGGTGGTGGGGATAGGATGGAGAAGGCAGGTAGAAGGTGGTGGGGATAGGATGGAGAAGGCAGGTAGAAGGTGGTGGGGATAGGATGGAGAAGGCAGGTAGAAGGTGGTGGGGATAGGATGGAGAAGGCAGGTAGAAGGTGGTGGGGATAGGATGGAGAAGGCAGGTAGAAGGTGGTGGGGATAGGATCTAGAAGGCAGGTTGAAGGTGGTGGGGATAGGATGGAGAAGGCAGGTTGAAGGTGGTGGGGATAGGATGGAGAAGGCAGGTAGAAGGTGGTGGGGATAGGATGGAGAAGGCAGGTAGAAGGTGGTGGGGATAGGATGGAGAAGGCAGGTAGAAGGTGGTGGGGATAGGATGGAGAAGGCAGGTTGAAGGTGGTGGGGATAGGATGGAGAAGGCAGGTAGAAGGTGGTGGGGATAGGATGGAGAAGGCAGGTAGAAGGTGGTGGGGATAGGATGGAGAAGGCAGGTAGAAGGTGGTGGGGATAGGATGGAGAAGACAGGTAGAAGGTGGTGGGGATAGGATCTAGAAGGCAGGTAGAAGGTGGTGGGGATAGGATGGAGAAGGCAGGTTGAAGGTGGTGGGGATAGGATGGAGAAGGCAGGTAGAAGGTGGTGGGGATAGGATGGAGAAGGCAGGTAGAAGGTGGTGGGGATAGGATGGAGAAGGCAGGTAGAAGGTGGTGGGGATAGGATGGAGAAGGCAGGTTGAAGGTGGTGGGGATAGGATGGAGAAGGCAGGTAGAAGGTGGTGGGGATAGGATGGAGAAGGCAGGTAGAAGGTGGTGGGGATAGGATGGAGAAGGCAGGTAGAAGGTGGTGAGGATAGGATGGAGAAGGCAGGTAGAAGGTGGTGGGGATAGGATGGAGAAGGCAGGTAGAAGGTGGTGGGGATAGGATGGAGAAGGCAGGTTGAAGGTGGTGGGGATAGGATGGAGAAGGCAGGTAGAAGGTGGTGGGGATAGGATGGAGAAGGCAGGTTGAAGGTGGTGGGGATAGGATGGAGAAGGCAGGTAGAAGGTGGTGGGGATAGGATGGAGAAGGCAGGTAGAAGGTGGTGGGGATAGGATGGAGAAGGCAGGTAGAAGGTGGTGGGGATAGGATGGAGAAGGCAGGTTGAAGGTGGTGGGGATAGGATGGAGAAGACAGGTAGAAGGTGGTGGGGATAGGATGGAGAAGACAGGTTGAAGGTGGTGGGGATAGGATGGAGAAGGCAGGTTGAAGGCTTAAGTTGTGACATCACTTTCCTGACCATGTCTGTGTAGGTCATGAAGAATTGATGTCATCAAAACTCGCCACTCGCCACTCCTGTCTAATGTAACCATTCAGTGGTAGGTTCTAGGGGGGCCCTCAGCCAGGGTTAATAAATCCACAGTGGCTTCGGCCAAGGCTTAGTGGGTAGACTCTCATTCATCATGTATGTTGTCATAGCCAGTGGTGTAGGGGTGACTGGAGAAGTGGGTAGACTCTCATTCATCATGTATGTTGTCATAGCCAGTGGTGTAGGGGTGACTGGAGAAGTGGGTAGCCTCTCATTCATCATGTATAGTGGTGTAGGGGGTGACTGGAGAAGTGGGTAGACTCTCATTCATCATGTATGTTGTCATAGCCAGTGGTGTAGGGGTGACTGGAGAAGTGGGCTAAGGCACATACCATCAAACTTCTCATCAGGTCTTACTTCACTGATACCCAGCCTAACGTTGCTTATCTTATCTCTGAAATATGTGTCGAACTCATCATATTTAGATGTTCACATAGGTTTGCGGGGGGGGGGGGTCAGGATTTATCAGGCCATCAATGGTTGAGAAGAGCACTGTCTAATTATTCTGATTAATAGTGATCAAGTTAGTAAAATGAGAACGTCTGGCATGTCTAATGGTCTTGTTATATACGCCAAGTTGATCTCTCAGGATATAATAATGGACCTGCAACTTTGACTTTCTACACTTCAGTCGGACAGGACCTCAGACAGGTTCCTGGTTCACCTCATAGTCAGACAGGACCCCAGTCAGGTTCCTGGTTCACCTCATAGTCAGACAGGACCTCAGCCAGGTTCCTGGTTCACCTCATAGTCAGACAGGACCCCAGTCAGGTTCCTGGTTCACCTCATATTCAGACAGGACCCCAGCCAGGTTCCTGGTTCACCTCATAGTCAGACAGGACCCCAGTCAGGTTCGTGGTTCACCTCATAGTCAGACAGGACCTCAGCCAGGTTCCTGGTTCACCTCATAGTCAGTCAGGACCCCAGTCAGGTTCCTGGTTCACCTCATATTCAGACAGGACCTCAGTCAGGTTCCTGGTTCACCTCATAGTCAGACAGGACCTCAGCCAGGTTCGTGGTTCACCTTATAGTCAGACAGGACTGCAGTCAGGTTCGTGGTTCACTTCATAGTCAGACAGGACCTCAGCCAGGTTCTTGGTTCAACTCATAGTCAGACAGGACCTCAGCCAGGTTCTTGGTTCAACTCATAGTCAGACAGGACCACAGTCAGGTTCTTGGTTCAACTCATAGTCAGACAGGACCTCAGCCAGGTTCCTGGTTCACCTCATAGTCAGACAGGACCTCAGCCAGGTTCTTGGTTCTAGGGTTCTACAGTGGTAGGTTCTAGGTACAGGGGCCCTAAGCGAGATTTGGTTCACGGCGGAGAGAAATGTTGCTGTTTTTTAAGTTAATTTCCAGCAATTCTACACGTTTTGCCATGGAGCTGGAAGTCAGGGCCACTGGGCACATGCCCTGCATGCTTATTGATGATTACTACACGTTTAAATAGCACGGCTAGACTAACTACCAATAGAAACATTAACATGGCTAATTGTCAGCTAATTGAAGGCCTGACATAACAAGAAAAACTGCTGATGCACAAACAAATTTTGTATTTTATTTTTTATTTTATTTTACTAGGCAAGTCAGTTAAGAACAAATTCTTATTTTCAATGACGGCCTAGGAACAGTGGGTTAACTGCCTGTTCAGGGGCAGAACGACAGATTTGTACCTTGTCAGCTCGGGGATTTGAACTTGCAACCTTTTGGTTACTAGTCCAATGCTCTAACCACTAGGCTACCCTGCCACCCCACTCCCAAAATGTGGGAGTTGAGACCCCGACTGAGTTGACAAAAACATTTAAAAAAACATATTTCTGAGGGATCGGGGCCCCCTTGTGGCAGTGGGTCCTAAGCGACCACTTATGTCACTTATGCCTGGAGCCGGCCCTGGTTTTTAGGTTTCTAGGGTTCTGTACCTGCATACTGTGTGAGATGCCCTCGCGGTCTGATAACAGCTCTGCCAGGTTCTTGGTTCCCAGGACGTTTCTCAGGGTGGTCTGGGCCAGGAGACGGGTGGAGAAGTCTGCGTTGGACACGTTGGCCACCGAGGAGATGGGGTCACTCACCCGGAAGTACACCACCCCGTCAACACACACTGTCACGGAGTCCTTAGTCAGGATCTACAACACACAAACACCCACAGAGAGAGAGAGAGAGAGAGAAAGAGAGAGAGAGGAGAGAGAAAGACCTCAATGATTTTGTTTATATCAAGACTGAAGGATGTTATTATATAAAGATAAGATATGCAGTATCAGTCAAAGTTTTAGAACACCTACTCATTCCAGGGTTTTTCTTTATTTTTACTATTTTCTACATTGTAGAATAATAGTGAAGACATCAAAACTATGAAATAACACATACGGAATCATGTAGTAACCAAAACAGTGTTTTATTTATATTATATATTTTAGATTCTTCAAAGTAGCCACCCTTTGCCTTGATGACAGCTTTACACACTCTTGGCATTCTCTCTCAACCAGCTTCACCTGGAATGCTTTTCCAACTGTCTTGAAGGAGTTCGCACATATGCTGTCAACTCGGTGGCTGCTTTTCCTTCACTCTGTGGTCCAACTCATCCCAAACCCTCTCAACGGGTTGAGGTCGGGTGATTGTCAATCACAACATTCTTATTGGCAGACTCAACTGCCTTGGTTTCTCAAATGATTGCCTCGCCTGGTTCATCAACTACTTCAGTATGTCAAATCGGAGGGCCTGTTTTCCGGAACTCTGGCAGTCTCTATGGGGGTGCCACAAGGTTCAATTCTCGGGTCGACTCTCTTCTCTGTATACATCAATGATGTCGCTCTTGCTGCTGGTGATTCTCTGATCCACTTCTACGCAGACGACACCATTCTGTATACCTCTGCCCTTCTTTGGACACTGTGTTAACTAACCTCCAGATGAGCTTCAATGCCATAAAACTCTCCTGCCGTGGTCTCCAACTGCTCTTAAATGCTAGTAAAACTAAATGCATGCTCTTCAACCGATCGCTGCCCGCACCTGCCAGCCCGACTAGCATCACTACTCTGGAAGGTTCTGACCTCGAATATAATGACAACTACAATACCTAGGTGTCTGGTTAGACTGTAAACTCTCCTTCCAGATGCACATTAATCATCTCCAATCCAAAATTAAATTTTGAATCGGCTTCCTATTTCACAAAACAAAGCATCCTTCACTCATGCTGCCAAACATACCCTCGTAAAACTGACCTTCCTACCGATCCTCGACTTCAACGATGTCATTTAACTTCACTAGGGTAGGGGGCAGCATTCGGAATTTTGGATGAAAAGTGTGCCCAAATTAAACTGCCTGCTACTCAGCTTTAAAAGCTAGAATATGCATCTAATTAGTAGATTTGGATAGAAAACACTCTGAACTTTCTAAAACTGTTTGAGTCAATGATGTCTGTGAGTATAACAGAACTCATATGGCAGGCAAAAACCTGAGAAACAATCCAACTAGGAAGTGGGAAATCTGAGGTTTGTAGTTTTTAAAGTCATTGCCTATCGAATATACAGTGTCTATGGGGTCATATTGCACTTCCTACGGCTTCCACTAGATGTCAACATTCTTTAGAACCTTGTTTGATGCTTCTACTGTGAAGGAGGGGGGAATGGAAGCTGAATGAGTCAGAGGTCTGCCAGAGTGGCATGAGCTGATCACGCGCGCTCACGTGAGAGTCAGCTTGCGTTCCATTGCATTTCTACAGAAAAAGGAATTCTCCGGTTGGAACATTATTGAAGATTTATGATAAAAACATCCTAAAGATTGATTCTATACTTCATTTGACATGTTTCTACGAACTGTAATATGACTTTTTGTCGGAACTTTCGCCTGGACTTGCCCGCGCCTCGTGAGTTTGGATTGTGTGCTAAACGCACTAACAAAAAGGAGGTATTTGGACATAAATGATGGACTTTATCGAACAAATCAAACATTTATTGTGGAACTGGGATTCCTGGGAGTGCATTCTGATGAAGATCATCAAAGGTAAGTGAATATTTATAATGCTATTTCTGACTTCTGTTGACTCCACAACATGGCGGATATCTGTTTGGCTTATTTTGTTGTCTCAGCGCTGTACTCAGATTATTGCCTGGTGTGCTTTTTCAGTAAAGCTTTTTTGAAATCTGACACAGCGGTTGCATTAACTTCTTCGAGATAGGGGGCGCTCTTTTAATTTTTGGATAAAAAACGTTCCCGTTTTAAACAAGATATTTTGTCACGAAAAGATGCTCGACTATGCATGTAATTGACAGCTTTGGAAAGAAAAAACTCTGACGTTTCCAAAAATGCAAAGATATTATCTGTGAGTGCCCCAGAACTAATGCTACAGGCGAAACCAAGATGAAGTTTCATACAGGAAATGCCCCAGATTCTGAAGGCGCTGTGTTCCAATGTCTCCTTATATGGCTGTGAATGCGCCAGGAATGAGCCTGCCCTTTCTGTCGTTTCTCCAAGGTGTCTGCAGCATTGTGACGTATTTGTAGGCATATCATTGGAAGATTGACCATAAGAGACTACATTTACCAGGTGTCCGCCCGGTGTCCTGTGTCGAAATTATTGCGTAATCTCTAGGTCCATGCGCGTTCCATTTCTTCAGAAGAGAAAGTCAACTGCCACGAAGGATTTATCATCGATAGATATGTGAAAAACAACTTGAGGATTGATTCTAAACATCGTTTGCCATGTTTCTGTCGATATTATGGAGTTAATTTGGAAAAAAGTTCATGTTTTAATGACTTAATTTTCGTGTTTTTTTTACCCAAACGTGATGGAGAAAACGGAGCGATTTGTCAACACAAATAATATTTTTGTAAAAACTGAACATTTGCTATCTAACTGAGAGTCTCCTCATTGAAAACATCTGAAGTTCTTCAAAGGTAAATTATTTTATTTGAATGCTTTTCTGGTTTTTGTGAAAATGTTGCCTGCTGAATGCTAATGCTAAATGCTACGCTAGCTATCAATAGCTATCAATACTGTTACACAAATGCTTGTTTTGCTATGGTTGAGAAGCATATTTTTGAAAATTTGAGATGACAGTGTTGTTAACAAAAGGCTAACCTTGAGAGCTAGCATATTGATTTCATTTCATTTGCGATTTTCATGAATAGTTAACGTTGTGTTATGCTAATGAGCTTGTGGATAGATTTACACAATCCTGGATACAGGTTTTTTTCGTAGCTAAACGTGACGCAGAAAACGGAGCGATTTGTCCTAAACAAATAATCTTTCAGGAAAAACTGAACATTTGCTATCTAACTGAGAGTCTCCTCATTGAAAACATCCGAAGTTCTTCAAAGGTAAATGATTTTATTTGAATGCTTTTCTGGTTTTTGTGAAAATGTTGCCTGCTGAATGCTAATGCTAAATGCTACGCTAGCTATCAATACTGTTACACAAATGCTTGTTTTGCTATGGTTGAGAAGCATACTTTGAAAATCTGAGATGACAGTGTTGTTAACAAAAGGCTAAGCTTGAGAGCTAGCATATTGATTTCATTTCATTTGCGATTTTCATGAATAGTTAACGTTGCGTTATGGTAATGGACTTGAGGCTGTAGTCACGATCCCGGATCCGGGATGGCTCGACGCAAGAAGTTAAGGAGAAGTTTATCTAAAGTTCCATGCATAAAAGTTGAGTATTTCTGTAAATTGATGTGGCCCTTTGCAAAATCACGGCATGTTTTGGAACTGAGATTTTTGGATATAAATATGAACTTTACCGAACAAGATCATCAAAGGTTAGTGATTAATTTTATCTCTATTTCTGCTTTTTGTGACTCCTCTCTTTCGATGGAAAAATGGATGTGTTTTTCTGTGACTTGGCTCTGACCTAACATAATCGTTTGGTGTGCTTTCGTCATAAAGCCTTTTTTAAATCGGACACTGTGGCTGGATTTACAACAGGTGTATCTTTAAAATGGTGTAAAATACTTGTATTTTTGAGGAATTTTAATCTTGGGATTTCTGTTGTTTTGAATTCGGCACCCTGCAGTTTCACTGGCTGTTGATGAGATGGGACGCTAGCGTACCACATACCCTAGTGAGGTTAAAAAATAGCCTCCAACACTCTACTCAACAACTTGGATGCAGTCTTTCACAGTGCCATCCGTTTTGTCACCAAAGCCCCATATACTACCCACCACTGCGACCTGTACGCTCTCGTTGGCTGGCTCTCGCTTCATACTCGTCGCCAAACCCACTGGCTCCAGGTTATCTACAAGTCTCTGCTAGGTAAAGCCCCGCCTTATCTCAGCTCACTGGTCACCATAGCAGCATCCACCCGTAACATATATCTCACTGGTCACCTCCAAAGCCAATTCTTCCTTCGGCCACCTCTCCTTCCAGTTCTCTGCTGCCAATGACTGGAACGAACTGCAAAAATCACCAAAGCTGGAGACTCTTACCTCCCTCACTAGCTTTAAGCACCAGCTGTCAGAGCAGCTCACAGATCATTGCACCTGTACACAGCTCATCTGTAAATAGCCCATCCAACTACCTCATCCCCATACTGTATTTATTTATTTATCTTGCTCCTTTCCACCCCAGTATCTCTGCTTTGCGCATTCATCTTCTGCACATCTACCATTCCAGTGTTTAATTGCTATATTGTAATTACTTTGCCACCATGGCCTATTTATTGCCTTACCTCTCTTATCCTACCTCAGTTGCACATGCTGTATATGGATTTTTCTACTGTATTATTGATTGTATGTTTGTTTATTCCATGTGTAACTCTGTGTTGTTGTTTCTGTCGAACTGCTTTGCTTTATCTTGGCCATGTCACAGTTGTAAATGAGAACTTGTTCTCAACTAGCCTACTTGGTTAAATAAAGGTGAAGTAGGCCTCCCGGGTGGCGCAGTGGTTAAGGGCGCTGTACTGCAGCGCCAGCTGTGCCATCAGAGTCCCTGGGTTTGCGCCCAGGCTCTGTCGAAACCGGCCGCGACCGGGATGTCTGTGGGCGACGCACAATTGGCCTAGCGTCGTCCGGGTTAGGGAGGGCTTGGTCGGGAGGGATGTCCTTGTCTCATCGCGCACCAGCGACTCCTGTGGCGGGCTGGGTGCCAGGTGCACAGTGTTTTCTCCGACACATTGGTGCGGCTGGCTTCCGGGTTGGATGCGCGCTGTGTTAAGAAGCAGTGCGGCTTGGTTGGGTTGTGTATCGGAGGATGCATGACTTTCAACCTTCGTCTCTCCTGAGCCCGTACGGGAGTTGTAGCGATGAGACAAGATAGGAGCTACTACAACAATTGGATACCATGAAATTGGGGAGAAAAAGGGGTCAAATATATATATTTTTTTAAATAAAAAATAAAGGTGAAATAAATAATCATAAAAAAAATTGTGGAGGCCAGGTCATCTGATGCAGCACTCCATCATACTCCTTCTTGGACAAATAGCCCTCACACAGCCTGGAGGTGTGTTGGGTCATTGTCCTGTTGAAAAACAACCAAATGGGATGACATATTGCAGCAGAATGATGCTGGTTAAGTGTGCCTTGAATTCTAAATAAATCACAGACAATGTCACCAGCAAAGCAACCACACCATCACACCTCCTCCTCCATGCTTCACGGTGGGAACTACACATGCAGAGATAATCCGTTCACCTACTCTGCGTCTCACCAAGACACATCGGTTGGCATCAGAAATCTCAAATTTGGACAAATTTGGACTCTTTGCTCCTTTGCTCTAATGTCAATTGCTTGTGTTTCTTGACCCAAGCAAGTCTCTTCTTATTATTGGTGTCCTTTAGTAGTGGTTTCTTTGCAGTCTCCTCTTTGATGTTGAGATGTGTCTGTTACTTGAACTCTGTGAAGCATTTAGTTAGGCTGCAATTTCTGGGTCTGTGACGGTCCTCATGAGAGCCAGTTTCATCATAGCGCTTGATAGTTTTTGCGACTGCACTTGAAGAAACTTTAAAAGTTCTTGAAATGTTCTTCAATGACTTACCTTCATATCTTAAAGTAATGATGGACTGTCGTTTCTCTTTGCTTATTTGAGCTGTTCTTGCCATAATATGGACTTGTTCTTTTACCAAATAGGACTATATTCTGTATACCACCCCCACCTTGTCACAACAAAACTGTTTGACTCAAATGCATTAAGGTGAAAAGAAATTCCACAAATTAACTTTTGTTAATTGAAATGCATTCCAGGTGACTGTCTCACGAATCTGGTTGAGAGAATGCCAAGATTGTGCAAAGCTGTGAACAAGGCAAAGGATGACGACTTTGAAGAATCTCAAATATAACATATTTTTTTGCTACTACATGATTCCATATGTGTTATCTTATAGTTTTGATGTCTCCACTATTATTCTACAATGTAAAAAATAGTAAAAATGAAAGAACGACCCTTGAATGAGTAGGTGTCTCCAAACTTTTGACTGGTACTGTACATTATAAGATGTATATGACAGTTGATTTAATGGGTGTCCATCCTGGTTAGTATAGGGCCTACCTCCTGATTTAAATGACAGTTTATTTAATGGGTGTCCATCCTGGTTAGTATAGGTCCTACCTCCTGATTTAAATGACAGTTTATTTAATGGGTGTCCATCCTGGTTAGTATAGGTCCTACCTCCTGATTTAAATGACAGTTTATTTAATGGGTGTCCATCCTGGTTAGTATAGGTCCTACCTCCTGATTTAAATGACAGTTTATTTAATGGGTGTCCATCCTGGTTAGTATAGGTCCTACCTCCTGATTTAAATGACAGTTGATTTAATGGGTGTCCATCCTGGTTAGTATAGGTCCTACCTCCTGATTTAAATGACAGTTGATTTAATGTGTGTCCATCCTGGTTAGTATAGGTCCTACCTCCTGATTTAAATGACAGTTTATTTAATGGGTGTCCATCCTGGTTAGTATAGGTCCTACCTCCTGATTTAAATGACAGTTAATTTAATGGGTGTCCATCCTGGTTAGTATAGGTCCTACCTCCTGATTTAAATGACAGTTGATTTAATGTGTGTCCATCCTGGTTAGTATAGGTCCTACCTCCTGATTTAAATGACAGTTGATTTAATGGGTGTCCATCCTGGTTAGTATAGGTCCTACCTCCTGATTTAAATGACAGTTAATTTAATGGGTGTCCATCCTGGTTAGTATAGGTCCTACCTCCTGATTTAAATGACAGTTGATTTAATGTGTGTCCATCCTGGTTAGTATAGGTCCTACCTCCTGTGGAGGAATGTCGAATGACACGGTTCTCAGGTCCACTTTCACGAAGGAGTCTGTGCATGGCAGCACGAAAAAGATACCTGGAAGAGAGAGAGTTTATTTATTTTCATCAATGTAGATTGAATATGCGTGCACACACAGACACACACACACACACACACACACACACACACACACACACACACA
>NC_088414.1:47817212-47924712 GCF_034236695.1 Oncorhynchus nerka
CAATTGGCTGCAGGAATGTCCACCAGAGTTCATTTCTCTACCATAAGCCGCCTCCAACATTGTTTTAGAGAATTTGGCAGTACGTCCAACCGGCCTCACAACCGCAGACCACGTGTATGGCGTTGTGTGGGCGAGCAGTTTGCTGATGTCAACGTTGTGAACAGAGAGCCCCATGGTGGCGGTGGGGTTATGGTATGGGAAGGTATAAACTACGGACAATGAACACAATTGCATTTTATTGCTGATAATTTGAATGCACAGAGATACCGTGACGAGATCCTGAGGCCCATTGTCATGCCATTCATCCATCATCCCATGTTTCTGCATGATAATGCATGGCCCCATGTCGCAAGGATCGTTCATATTTCCTGAAAGCTGAAAATGTCCTAGTTCTTCCACGGCCTGCATACAGTACTCACCAGACATGTCACCCATTGAGCATGTTTGGGATGCTCTCGATCGACGTGTACAACAGCGTGTTCCAGTTCCCGGCAATATCCAGCAACTTCACACAGTCATTGAATAATGGAACAACATTCCCCAGGCCACATCTAACAGCCTGATGAATTCTATGTGAAGGTGTCGTGCTGCATGAGGCAAAAATGGTGGTCTCACCAGATACTGACTGGTGTTCTGATCCACACCCCTACCTCTTTATTAAAGGCATATGTGACCAACAGATGCATATCTGTATTCCCAGTCATGTGAAATCCATAGAATAGCAACCTAATGAATTTATTTCAAATGACTTATTTCCTAATAACTGTAACTAAGTAAATCTTTGAAATTGTTGCATGTTGCGTTTATATTTTTTGTTTGGTAGATATTTAGCATTTGATATTTTATTAGGATCCTTTTTGCGAAAGCATCAGCTACTCTTTCTGGAGTCGACACAAAACATGAAGCATAATACAAAATGACATAATACTACAGAACATTAATAGACAAGAACAACTGAAGGACATAACTTCGTACACTAAATATAGGACATAAATACGTAAATGTAAAAAAATGGCGTAGCTTTTTAAATCACGTAGCCTACATATCAATGCAAACACACAACATATCTGGGTCCAATAGGAGAGAGATGAAGAGCTGCATCCCACACCGTTGTGCCGTAAGATGAAGAGCTGCATCCCACACCGTTGTGCCGTAAGATGAAGAGCTGCATCCCACACCGTTGTGCCGTAAGATGAAGAGCTGCATCCCACACCGTTGTGCCGTAAGATGAAGAGCTGCATCCCACACCGTTGTGCCGTAAGATGAAGAGCTGCATCCCACACCGTTGTGCCGTAAGATGAAGAGCTGCATCCCACACCGTTGTGCAGTAAGATGAAGAGCTGCATCCCACACCGTTGTGCCGTAAGATGAAGAGCTGCATCCCACACCGTTGTGCAGTAAGGTGAAGAGCTGCATCCCACACCGTTGTGCAGTAAGGTGAAGAGCTGCATCCCACACCGTTGTGCCGTAAGATGAAGAGCTGCATCCCACACTGTTGTGCCGTAAGATGAAGAGCTGCATCCCACACCGTTGTGCCGTAAGATGAAGAGCTGCATCCCACACCGTTGTGCCGTAAGATGAAGAGCTGCATCCCACACCGTTGTGCCGTAAGATGAAGAGCTGCATCCCACACCGTTGTGCCGTAAGATGAAGAGCTGCATCCCACACCGTTGTGCCGTAAGATGAAGAGCTGCATCCCACACCGTTGTGCCGTAAGATGAAGAGCTGCATCCCAAACCGTTGTGCCGTAAGATGAAGAGCTGCATCCCACACCGTTGTGCAGTAAGATGAAGAGCTGCATCCCACACCGTTGTGCAGTAAGATGAAGAGCTGCATCCCACACCGTTGTGCAGTAAGATGAAGAGCTGCATCCCACACCGTTGTGCAGTAAGATGAAGGCTGCATCCCACACCGTTGTGCAGTAAGATGAAGAGCTGCATCCCACACCGTTGTGCAGTAAGATGAAGAGCTGCATCCCACACCGTTGTGCAGTAAGATGAAGAGCTGCATCCCACACCGTTGTGCAGTAAGATGAAGAGCTGCATCCCACACCGTTGTGCAGTAAGATGAAGAGCTGCATCCCACACCGTTGTGCAGTAAGATGAAGAGCTGCATCCCACACCGTTGTGCAGTAAGATGAAGAGCTGCATCCCACACCGTTGTGCCGTAAGATGAAGAGCTGCATCCCACACCGTTGTGCCGTAAGATGAAGAGCTGCATCCCACACCGTTGTGCCGTAAGATGAAGAGCTGCATCCCACACCGTTGTGCAGTAAGATGAAGAGCTGCATCCCACACCGTTGTGCCGTAAGATGAAGAGCTGCATCCCACACCGTTGTGCAGTAAGGTGAAGAGCTGCATCCCACACCGTTGTGCCGTAAGATGAAGAGCTGCATCCCACACCGTTGTGCAGTAAGATGAAGAGCTGCATCCCACACCGTTGTGCAGTAAGATGAAGAGCTGCATCCCACACCGTTGTGCAGTAAGATGAAGAGCTGCATCCCACACCGTTGTGCAGTAAGATGAAGAGCTGCATCCCACACCGTTGTGCCATAAGATGAAGAGCTGCATCCCACACCGTTGTGCAGTAAGGTGAAGAGCTGCATCCCACACCGTTGTGCAGTAAGATGAAGAGCTGCATCCCACACCGTTGTGCCGTAAGATGAAGAGCTGCATCCCACACCGTTGTGCAGTAAGATGAAGAGCTGCATCCCACACCGTTGTGCAGTAAGATGAAGAGCTGCATCCCACACCGTTGTGCCGTAAGATGAAGAGCTGCATCCCACACCGTTGTGCAGTAAGATGAAGAGCTGCATCCCACACCGTTGTGCAGTAAGGTGAAGAGCTGCATCCCACACCGTTGTGCCGTAAGATGAAGAGCTGCATCCCACACCGTTGTGCAGTAAGATGAAGAGCTGCATCCCACACCGTTGTGCAGTAAGGTGAAGAGCTGCATCCCACACCGTTGTGCAGTAAGGTGAAGAGCTGCATCCCACACCGTTGTGCCGTAAGATGAAGAGCTGCATCCCACACCGTTGTGCCGTAAGATGAAGAGCTGCATCCCACACCGTTGTGCCGTAAGATGAAGTCTCTGCGTCCCACACCGTTGTGCCGTAAGATGAAGAGCTGCATCCCACACCGTTGTGCCGTAAGATGAAGAGCTGCATCCCACACCGTTGTGCAGTAAGGTGAAGAGCTGCATCCCACACCGTTGTGCAGTAAGGTGAAGAGCTGCATCCCACACCGTTGTGCCGTAAGATGAAGTCTCTGCGTCCCACACCGTTGTGCAGTAAGGTGAAGAGCTGCATCCCACACCGTTGTGCAGTAAGGTGAAGAGCTGCATCCCACACCGTTGTGCCGTAAGATGAAGAGCTGCATCCCACACCGTTGTGCCGTAAGATGAAGAGCTGCATCCCACACCGTTGTGCCGTAAGGTGAAGAGCTGCATCCCACACCGTTGTGCAGTAAGGTGAAGAGCTGCATCCCACACCGTTGTGCCGTAAGATGTTGCTATATCTGTTTTTTTATATCTTGTTTTTTTGTTGTTGTTTTTTGAAAGCAGGTTTGCTGTTAATTTGAGCAATCTGAGATGGAAGGGAGTTCCATGCAATAACGTCTCTATAATTCTGTACCCTTTCTTGAATTTGTTCTGGGGACAGTGAAAAGACCCCTGGTGGCATGTCTGGTGGGATATGTGTGTAAGTTGACTCGGCAAACTATTTGGAATTTTCAACACATTAATTGTCACGCCTTGACCTTAGAGATCCTTATTATTCTCTATGTTTGGTTAGGTCAGGGTGTGACTCGGGTTGGAAAGTCAATGTTTTCTATTTCTTTGTTTTTGGCCGAGTGTGGTTCCCAATCAGAGGCAGCTGTCTATAGTTATCTCTGAGTCAAGAGCCTGAAGAGACGATCTACGGTCCGGCGGTCCCAGCGACGATCCCTTGTTTTTTGCCTAATGTGGTTCCCAATCAGAGGCAGCTGTCTATGATTGTCTCTGATTGGGAATCATATATAAGTTGTCATTTTCCTTTTGGGTTTTGTGGGATCTTGTTTTCTGTTTAGTGTTTCTGCCTGACAGAACTGTGCGCTTTCATTTTTCACATTTGTTATTTTGTTTGAGTGTTTTTGAATATTAAAATCATGAACCCTTTCCACGCCGCGCCTTGGTCCACTCTTCATTCGACAAACGAGAGCCGTTACATTAATTAATGTTTCTTATAAAAATAAGAAGTGATTCAGTCAGTCTCTCCTCAACTCTTAGCCAAGAGTGACTGGTATTCATAACATTGATATCAGTCCTCTGATTAAGGCAAGACGTGCCGCTCTGTTTTTGGCTACAGCTCAACTAGGTCTTTTCTTGCAGCACTCGACCACATGACTGGACAATAATTAAGATTAGATAAAACTAGAGCCTGCAGAAATGGCTTTTTGGCGTGTGGTGTCAAAAAAGCAGAGCATCTCTTTATTTCGGACAGACCTCTCCCCATCTTTACAACCATTGAATCAATATGTTTTGATCATGACAGTTTACAATCTAAGGTAACGACAAGTAATTTAGTCTCCTCAACCTATTCAACAGCCATACCATTACCAGATTCAGGTCATTGGTAAAAATAGAAAAGAGTAGAGGGCCTAGTGAGCTGCCCTGCGGTACACCACATCCTACATGCTTGACATTAGAGAGGCTTCCATTAAATAAAACTCTCTTGTTCTATTATATATATATATATATAAACTCATAAAAAAGAAATGTCCTCTCAGTGTCAACTGCATTTTTTTCAGCAAACTTAACACATGTAAACATTTGTATGAACATAAGAAGATTCAACAACTGAGACATAAACTGAACAAGTTCCACAGACATGTGACTAACAGAAATGGAATAATGTGTCCCTGAACAAAGGGGGGGTCAAAATCAAAAGTAACAGTCAGTATCTGGTGTGGCCACCAGCTGCATTAAGTACTGCAGTGCATCTCCTATTCATGGGCTGTACCAGATTTGCCAGTTCTTGCTGTGAGATGTTACCCCACTCTTAAACCAAGGCACCTGTAAGTTCCTGGACATTTCTGGAGTAATGGCCCTAGCCCTCACCCTCCGATCCAACAGGTCCCAGACGTGCTCAATGGGATTGAGATCCGGGCTCTTCGCTGGCCATGGCAGAACACTGACATTCCTGTCTTGCAGGAAATCATGCACAGAACGAGCAGTATGGCTGGTGGCATTGTCATGCTGGAGGGTTATGTCAGGATGAGCCTGCAGGAAGGGTACCACATGAGGGAGGAGGATGTCTTCCCTGTAACCCACAGCGTTGATATTGCCTGCAATGACAACAAGCTCAGTCCGGTGATGCTGTGACACACCGCCCCCAGGCCATGACGGATCCTCCACCTCCAAATCGATCCCACTCCAGAGTACAGGCCTCGGTGTAACGCTCATTCCTTCAACGATAAACGCGAGTCCGACCATCACCCCTAGTGAGACAAAACCACGACTCGTCAGTGAAGAGCACTTTTTGCCAGTCCTTTCTGGTACTGCGATGGTGGGTTTGTGCCCATATGCAACGTTGTTGCCAGTGATGTCTGGCGAGGACCTGCCTTACAACAGGCCTATAAGCCCTCAGTCCAGCCTCTCTCAGCCTATTGCAGACAGTCTGAGCACTGATGGAGGGATTGTGCGTTCCTGCTATAACTCGGGCAGTTGTTATTGCCATCCTGTACTTGTCCTGCAGGTGTGATGTTCGGATGTACCGATCCTGTGCAGGTGTTGTTACACGTGGTCTGCCACTGCGAGGACAATCAGCTGTCCGTCCTGTCCTGTCTCCCTGTAGCGCTGTCTTAGGCGTCTCACAGTACGGACATTGCAACTTATTGCCCTGGCCGCACCTGCAGTCCTCATGCTTCCTTGCAGCATGCCTAAGGCACGTTCACGCAGATGAGCAGGGACCCTGGGCATCTTTCTTTCGGTGTTTTTCAGAGTCAGTAGAAAGGCCTCTTTAGTGTCCTAAGTTTTCATAACTGTGACCTTAATTGCCTACCGTCTGTAAGCTGTTAGTGTCTTAACGACCGTTCCACAGGTGCATGTTCATTAATTGTTTATGGGTCATTGACCAAGAACGGGAAACAGTGTTTAAACCCTTTTACAATGAAGATCTGTGAAGTTTTGGGATTTTTACGAATGATCTTTGAAAGACAGGGTCCTGAAAAAGGGACGTTTCTCTTTTTTGCTGAATTTAGCTCTGAATCCATGATATGACAGAGGTTGAAAAGCCATAAAACATACATTTTCTCAACAACAGGTTATGGTCAATAACATCAAAGGCTGCACTGAAATCTAACAGTACAGCTCCCACAGTTTTCTTATTACCAATTTCTTTCAACCAATCACCAGTCATTTGTGTCAGTCCAGTACATGTTGAATGGCCTTCTCTTTAAGCATGCGGGAAAGTATGTTGTTAATTTGTTTACAGAGAAATAGAATTGTATTTGGTAAAACAACATTATTTCTAACAGTTTGTTAAGAGCTGGCATCAAGCTGATTGGTCTGCTGTTAGAACCAGTAAAAGCCGTTTTACCACTCTTGGGTAGCGGAATGACTTTGGTTTCCCTCCAGGCCCGAGGACAAAAACTTTCCTCTAGGCTCAGATTAAAGATATGACAGATAGGAGTGGCCAGAGAGTCAGCTACCATCCTCAGTAGGAGTGGCTATAGAGTCAGCTACCATCCTCAGTAGGAGTGGCTATAGAGTCAGCTACCATCCTCAGTAGGAGTGGCTATAGAGTCAGTAGGAGTGGCTATAGAGTCAGTAGGAGTGGCTATAGAGTCAGCTACCATCCTCAGTAGGAGTGGCTATAGAGTCAGCTACCATCCTCACTAGGAGTGGCTATAGAGTCAGTAGGAGTGGCTATAGAGTCAGTAGGAGTGGCTATAAAGTCAGCTACCATCCTCAGTAGCTTTCCATCTAAGTTTTCAATGCCAGGTCTGTCATTATTGATCGACCATTTCTCCACCTCTCCCACACTTACTTTACTCACTGTTCGTTGTTGGCATTTCTTGCCTAAGTTTGCCCAATTTGCCAAATATTTGGAAACATCAAATGGTTTTGTGATGAATTTGTCTTTCTGGACATAATTTCATTTAAAGTACTACACATTTTTTTTTTCACCATTCTTTATATAATTCATCTTGGCTTCATAATACAGTTTATTCTTCTTTTTGTTGTTTAGTGACATAATCTGTCAATTTCCAGTAAGTCAGCCAGTCAGTTATTCGTCACTCCTTTTGCCTCATCTCTTTCAACCATACAGCTTCTCAGTTCCTCATCAATCCAAGGTGCCATAACAGATCTTTTGCCTCATCTCTTTCAACCATACAGCTTCTCAGTTCCTCATCAATCCACGGTGCCTTAACAGATCTTTAGCCTCGTCCCTCTCTCAACCATACAGCTTCTCAGTTCCTCATCAATCCACGGTGCCTTAACAGATCTTTAGCCTCGTCCCTCTCTCAACCATACAGCTTCTCAGTTCCTCAACAATCCACGGTGCCTTAACAGATCTTTAGCCTCGTCCCTCTCTCAACCATACAGCTTCTCAATTCCTCATCAATCCATGGAGCCTTAACAGATCTTTAGCCTCGTCCCTCTCTCAACCATACAGCTTCTCAGTTCCTCATCAATCCATGGAGCCTTAACACTTCTAACAGTCAGTTTCTTAACAGGTGCATTCTTATCAATACCTGGAAGAAACTATTTCATAAATGGACCAAGTGCAGCGTCTTGGATGCTCCTCATTACACACATCAGACAAAACAAATATTTGTTATATCTTCTAGTCTAGGAGGGCAGTGATCACACCATGCTTCTACACCTGCATTGCTTGATGTTTGGGGTTTTAGGCTGTGTTTCTGTACAGCACAACTGATGAAAGAAGGGCTTTACAAATAAATTTGATTTGATCACACACAGGTCTGTTTACTTCTGAAGTAACATCATAATGCTATCTGGTGATAAAGACATTTAGTGGAGGGAGGGGTTTAATGAAGTAGCATAGCATAATGCTATCTGGTGATAAAGACATTAGCAGAGGGAGGGGTTTAATGAAGTAGCATAGCATAATGCTATCTGGTGATAAAGACATTAGCGGAGGGAGGGGTTTAATGAAGTAGCATAGCATAATGCTATCTGGTGATAAAGACATTAGCAGAGGGAGGGGTTTAATGAAGTAGCATAGCATAATGCTATCTGGTGATAAAGACATTAGCGGAGGGAGGGGTTTTATGAAGTAGCATAGCATAATGCTATCTGGTGATAAAGACATTAGCAGAGGGAGGGGTTTTATGAAGGGGCATTATATAATGCTATCTGGTGAAAAAGACATTAGCAGAGGGAGGGGTTTTATGAAGTTGCATAGCATAATGCTATCTGGTGATAAAGACATTAGCAGAGGGAGGGGTTTTATGAAGGGGCATAGCATAATGCTATCTGGTGATGAAGACATTAGCGGAGGGAGGGGTTTTATGAAGTAGCATAGCATAATGCTATATGGTGATGAAGACATTAGCAGAGGGAGGGGTTTTATGAAGTAGCATAGCATAATGCTATATGGTGATGAAGACAGTGGAGGGAGGGGTTTTATGAAGGGGCATAGCATAATGCTATCTGGTGATGAAGACATTAGCAGAGGGAGGGGTTTTATGAAGTAGCATAGCATAATGCTATCTGGTGATAAAGACATTAGTGGAGGAAGGGGTTTTATGAAGTAGCATAGCATAATGCTATCTGGTGATAAAGACAGTGGAGGGAGGGGTTTTATGAAGTAGCATAGCATAATGCTATCTGGTGATGAAGACATTAGCAGAGGGAGGGGTTTTATGAAGTAGCATAGCATAATGCTATCTGGTGATAAAGACATTAGCAGAGGGAGGGGTTTTATGAAGTAGCATAGCATAATGCTATCTGGTGATGAAGACATTAGTGGAGGGAGGGGTTTAATGAAGTAGCATAATGCTATCTGGTGATAAAGACATTAGCGGAGGGAGGGGTTTTATGAAGTAGCATAGCATAATGCTATCTGGTGATAAAGACATTAGCAGAGGGAGGGATTTTATGAAGGGGCATAGCATAATGCTATCTGGTGATAAAGACATTAGCAGAGGGAGGGGTTTTATGAAGTTGCATAGCATAATGCTATCTGGTGATAAAGACATTAGCAGAGGGAGGGGTTTTATGAAGGGGCATAGCATAATGCTATCTGGTGATGAAGACATTAGCAGAGGGAGGGGTTTTATGAAGGGGCATTATATAATGCTATCTGGTGATGAAGACATTAGCGGAGGGAGGGGTTTAATGAAGTAGCATAGCATAATGCTATCTGGTGATAAAGACATTAGCGGAGGGAGGGGTCTGCCTTTCATATTTCCTGTATAGCCCTGAGAGAGACACACACACACACACACACACACACACACGGTCAAGGCCAACAAAGGTTGTGTTATGCAACAAAGCGTCATGTGCTCTCTCCCTCTAGATGAAAGATAAATACATTCCACGTGTTGTCACAGTTGGGATGACTCATCTCAGCCTGGGTTCCCTACAGATGTAGGATCTTCATTTGATCATCCTGTTGTTGAAGGAATTCTATTCAAAGTTTAAAAAGGTTTCTAAAGTTTATAATTTCCCATTTAAAAGGATAGACTAGATTTGCCCTAATAAAAAAATGTATCAACCCCTACTAAAAAATTCCATCAATTATAATCCACATAATGCTGAAGGGTTATTTTTCTGCTTTGTGAAACTGGCTCAAATTAAGATACGGCATCTGTAATGGTTTGAGCTCATGGAAATATACTATCTGAGAAAATCAGAGGAAATCGTCTCCTAAAACACAGGTCACATTGTATCACATACACAATGTCAACATTAACGTTAGTCCATAACTGTGTAGTTATGCCATTCATAGTGTGTGTGACAACGTTTAATAACATAGCTTGCTTAATCAGTCTGTATCTTTTAAATTAGTCTATTGAATTACAGTGCCTACCGATAAAACCTTGTTTTTTTCCCCCCACACAGATGATAGTCAATCTGAATGAATGGTTCTGGGCTATTTTCCTTATTACTGATAGCTCTGTTTTGCTAAATGTCACTTCAGCCAGAGGAAGTGTTTGATCACCGTACAGAAGTCCAGTGGGTAGGCCTGTATTGTGTAAAAGTGTTTCACTTCCCCCAATGGAAAACAGAAGCTCAAATTTCCCATCAACTTTCTAACTTTTCTTCTACATTGACGTCCGTTATTGGTAAAGACTCTTCTTTTTGACAGTGGTAGTTAGTCTATTTCAGGCTCAAGCCTTTTACTGCCGTTCCGCTGAACCATATGACACAATTATCATATAATAGAACACTATATAAGCCCTTTTATTTCATTTAGATCATATATAGAGAGACCTACAGTAATCTACAGTAGTGAGTGCCTACATATGTGGTCCTCTGTGGAAATTGAACCCACAACCCTGGCATTGAAAGTGCCATGCTCTATTAACTGAGCCACAAGGGGAGAAACACTATAGAGACAGAGAGGCCCACCGTGATCTGTCCTGTCCGCTCTCTCGTAATACAGAGCCTTCACAAAGTTATTCATAGCCCTTGAACTTAGTCCACATTTTGTTGTGTTACAGGCTGAATTCAAAATGGATTGAAAATATTATTTTCTCTCACCCCATCTACACACAATACCCCATAATGACGTCACAATACCCCATAATGACGCCACAATACCCCATAATGACGCCACAATACCCCATAATGACGTCACAATACCCCATAATGATCAAGTGAAAACGTTTTTTGGAAATGTTTGCACATTTATTGAAAATTAAATATAGAAATATCTAATTTACATAAATGTTCACACCCCTTGAGTCAATACATGTTGGAATCACCTTTGGCAGCGATTACAGCTGTGAGTCTTTCTGGGTCAGTCTCTAAGAGCTGTGAGTCTTTCTGGGTCAGTCTCTAAGAGCTTTACACACCTGTACAATATTGTACAATACTTCAAGCTCTGTCTAATTGGTTGTTGATCATTGCTAGACAGCCATTTTCAAGTCTTGCCATAGATTTTAATGCCGATTTAAGTCAAATCTGTAACAAGGCCACTCAGGAAAATGCAGTGTCGTCTTGGTAAGTAACTCCAGTGTATATTTGGCCTTGTGTTTTAGGTTATTGTCCTGCTGAAAGGTGAATTCATCTCCCAGTGTCTGTTGGAAAGCAGACTGAACCAGGTTTTCCTCCAGGGTTTTGCCTGTGCTTAGCTCTATTACATTTATTTTATCCTAAAAAACTCCCTATTCCTTGTTGATGACAAGCATACCCATAACATGATGCAGCCACCACAATGCTTGAAAATATGGAGAGTGGTACTCAGTAATATGTTGTGTTGGATTTGCCCCAAACATAACACTTTGTATTCAGGACATAAGGTTAATTTCTTTGCCACATTTTTAGCAGTTTTACTTTAGTGCCTTGTTGTAAACAGGAAGCATGTTTTGGAATATATTTATTCTGTACAGGCTTCCTTTTCACTCTGTCATTTAGGTTAGTATTGTGGAGTAACTACAATGTTGTTGATCCATCCTCAGTTTTCTCCTATCACAGACATTAAACTCTATAAATGTTTTAAAGTCACCATTGGCCTCATGGTGAAATCCCTGAGCAGTTTCCTTCCTCTCCAGCAACTGAGTTAGGAAGGACGCCTGTATCTTTATAGTGACTGGGTGTATTGATACACCATCCAAAGTGTGCAAGGTTAGGGTTAGGGTTAAGGTTAGGGTTAGGGTTAAGGTTAGGGTTAAGGTTAGGGTTAGGGTTAAGGTTAGGGTTAAGGTTAGGGTTAGGGTTAAGGTTAGGGTTAGGGTTAAGGTTAAGGTTAGGGTTAGGGTTAAGGTTAGGGTTAGGGTTAAGGTTAGGGTTAGGGTTAAGGTTAGGGTTAAGGTTAAGGTTAGGGTTAGGGTTAAGGTTAGGGTTAAGGTTAGGGAAGGGTTATTCATGAATTCACTTTCTGGCTGAACTGCATGACAAAAAAAAATCCGCCCGACCTAAAAATCCTCATCAGATTCTATCCTCAACTATACTTGTAATACATAAAAACACAAGCCTGTCAGACCTGTTAGCTGTTGAAATAACCTGGGAAAACACATGGTCACACAATCTACCTGTGGAATACACTTATATCACTATGACTGCATTAGGCTCATATGCACTCACCTAACGTTATCAGGGAACAATGAGCTGGGAATGTTTAAAGCCTCGACAAAACACTACGGGATGAAAGCATTGTGTAGTGTCACTATTATACACATAGCCTTAGGTAGCAGTTTATCTCCCTCCATTGACTGGGTATTTACTGTACCTGCAGAGTCTACTAAGTAGCCTAATCATTAGAGATAGATAAGTGTAATAATGGGGCCTTCCTGATACCTAACACTTCAGTAGTTAACTCAAGTGATAGCTCTATACCTACCTTAGCCGACACCACATGGTACAGGATAGTGGTGCTTGTGTTTTAAAAAGCTCAGGTTAAAGAGATTCTCCATAAGATTTGTATATTTTTTTGGGGGGGGTAGTTCTGAAAGTAGCACTCTGGAGCCAAAACGAGTTGAAATTGCATACATCATATGTAGGGGAAGTGGATCTGCACAACTTCCTGAAAACAGTCACTTTCAAACTATGGATTTTGTGGTTTATTGAGGTAAAACAGTAATTCTGCACATAAGTTATTCATGTATGAACTACACATTGACACATTCAGCCCAAAGTGGAAGGATTAAAACAAATAGTGACCAAAGTCCCAGAGCATGTCTTCAATATTGAATAATAATGACCATGTAGGTAAACACCACTAAATAGCAGGAAATAAAACATCTAAGTAAAAGGAAACACTAGATCATGTCTGTGTGTTTACTTTGCAAGCTACCTGTAGAAACGTTATATAGTTGACTAAATATAGTGGTAATGTAGAACTGTTGAGTTGAGTTGTTGTTTTTCTCTAACCGACATAGCTAGCGAAGTTAGCAAACATTATCCCCTTTTTAACATTGTTTTTAAGAGTGTTTAATTAACGATTTCTACTGACAAACATGATAGGCTACATTGATTGATGGACCATGTCAAATTGGCTAGCTAGGTAATAACTGATCACATCAACATGGCTAGCTAACAAGCTAATAACAGATCACATCAACATGGCTAGTTAACAAGCTAATAACAGATCACGTCAATATGGCTAGCTAACAAGCTAATAACAGATCACATCAACATGGCTAGCTAACAAGCTAATAACAGATCACATCAACATGGCTAGTTAACAAGCTAATAACAAATCACGTCAATATGGCTAGTTAACAAGCTAATAACAGATCACGTCAATATGGCTAGTTAACAAGCTAACTTTAAGGGGATAAACTAGCTAGATGGCTAAATAACAGTATTGTTTGATGTGCTTGTCATCTATAGTGATGATGACAGTAGTCTGACTGACAACTTTACCAGGACGAGGACTTGTCGATGTCAAGCTCTTTCCAAAAGCCTAATCTCTGATGAAGCAAGCTACATGACGCATGCTGTTTGCTTAGCTAGCTAGCTAAGTCTCGAGTTTCTGCTCACCTGAGGTAGAATACCTCATGATAAGCTGTAGACCATATTTTTCGTAGCTGTCTATTTACCACCAAAGACCGATGCTGGCACTAAGACAGCACTCAACGAGCTGTATAGGGCCGTAAAGCAAACAAGAAAATGCTCATCCAGAAACGGCGCTCCTAGTGGCCGGGGACTTTAATGCAGGGAAAATGAAATCTGTTTTACCTCATTTCTACCAGCAAGTTAAATGTGCAACAGAGGGGAGAGAAACTCTAGACCACCTTTACTCCACACACAGAGACGCGTACAAAGCTCTCCCTCAACCTCCATTTGGCAAATCTGACCATAACTCTATTCTCCTGATTCCTGCTTACAAGCAAAATCCCAAAACGAGAAGTACCAGTGACTCACTCAATACAGAAGTGGTCAAATGACACAGATGCTACGCTTCACGACTGTTTTGCTAGCACAGACTATGTGCTAATATGTTTCGGGATTCATTCGATGGCATTGAGGAGTACACCACATCAGTCACCAGCTTCATCAGTAACTACGTAGACGTCGTACCCACAGTGACCGTATGTGTAGTACATAGCCCAACCAGAAGCCATGGATTATAGGCAACATCTGCACTGAGTTAAAGGCTGGAGATGCTGCTTTCAAGCAGAGGGACATCTGGACGTTTATAAGAAATCCCGCCCTCTGACGAACCATCAAACAGGCGCAGAATCAATACAGGACTAAGATGGAATGCTACTATGCCGGCTCAGACGTTCGTCGGATGTGGCAGGGCTTGAAAACAATCACGGATTACTAAGGGGAAACCCAGCCGCGTGATGCCCAGTTCTCGCTTCGAGGCAAGCAACACTGAACCATGCATGAGAGCACCAGCTGTTCCGGATGACTGTGTGATCACGCTCTCCATAGACGACGTGAGTAAGATCTTAAAAAAAGGTTAACGTTCGGATTTAGCAGGTTGCGTACTCAGAGCATGTGCTGACCAGCTGGCTTCACTGACATTTTCAGCCGCTCCCTGACCCACTCCGTAATACACTATATATACAACCGCTCCCTGACCCACTCCGTAATACACTATATATACAACCTCTCCCTGACCCACTCTGTAATACACTATATATACAACCTCTCCCTGACCCACTCCGTAATACACTATATATACAACCTCTCCCTGACCCACTCCGTAATACACTATATATACAACCTCTCCCTGACCCATCTCCATAGACAAACATTGGCAGTAGAATGGCCCATACTGAAGAGCTCAGTGACTTTCAATGTGGCACCGTCATAGGATGCCACCTTTCCAACAAGTCAGTTTCTCAAATGTCTGCTCTGCTAGAGCTGCCCTGGTCGACTACAACTGTTAAGAAGCATGTACCTGAGCTAGGTAACAGGTAAGTAAATGTCTGCTCTGCTAGAGCTGCCCTGGTCGTCTATAACTGTGAAGAAGCATGTACCTGAGCTAGGTAACAGGTAAGTAAATGTCTGTAAGAATGTACTGTTGTGGAGAGTCAGTGTACAAATTGTTACCACTAACAAAGACTTTTGCCCTAAGTAACCTATTATTTTACAACACCCTGACAACACAGCAGTTTCCATAGAGCAAAGATCAGCTGAGAGAGAGATAAAGAGAGAGAGAGAGAGAGAGAGACTGGAGAGAAAAGTAGGTGAGATAAAAAAAAGAGAGGGTGAGAGTGCAAAGAAGAGTGATTTAAAGAGAGAGAAAGAAACATTGAGATAGAGTTAGAGAAAATATAATAAAGAGGGAGACATAAAATAGTTATAACCTAGCGGATTATCTTACCTATCAGATCATCTTTGCTGTTGACTCGTCTCTTCCTACCACTTTCTATCTCGCTGTCCATTTCCATGCAACCGCACTTGGTCTCCTCGACTGTGATTGTGTGAGAGAGAGAAGAGTAGCCGTGTTTATAAAGCCTCTCTGTTTATAGGCTCGGCCCAGAGAGGGTGTGGCCTCATCCCTAACAAACACATTAACAGACTCTATAGGTGTGAAGAGGGAGGCAGGGGAGAGAGAGAGGGATCTAGATATCCTATATCTCCTGGGTGAAATAACACAGTGGTTTTTAAACATATTTATTTCACCTTTATTTAACCAGGTAGGCTAGTTGAGAACACCTTTATTTAACCAGGTAGGCCAGTTGAGAACACCTTTATTTAACCAGGTAGGCTAGTTGAGAACACCTTTATTTAACCAGGTAGGCTAGTTGAGAACACCTTTATTTAACCAGGCTAGTTGGCCAGTTGAGAACACCTTTATTTAACCAGGTAGGCTAGTTGAGAACACCTTTATTTAACCAGGTAGGCTAGTTGAGAACACCTTTATTTAACCAGGTAGGCTAGTTGAGAACACCTTTATTTAACCAGGTAGGCTAGTTGAGAACACCTTTATTTAACCAGGTAGGCTAGTTGAGAACACCTTTATTTAACCAGGTAGGCTAGTTGAGAACACCTTTATTTAACTTTATTTAACCAGGTAGGCTAGTTGAGAACACCTTTATTTAACCAGGTAGGCTAGTTGAGAACACCTTTATTTAACCAGGTAGGCTAGTTGAGAACACCTTTATTTAACCAGGTAGGCTAGTTGAGAACACCTTTATTTAACCAGGTAGGCTAGTTGAGAACACCTTTATTTAACCAGGTAGGCTAGTTGAGAACAAGTTCTCATTTACAACTGCAACCTGGCCAAGATAATGCAAAGCAGTGCGACACAAACAACAACACTGAGTTACACATGGAGTAAACAAACATACAGTCAATAATACAATAGAAGAAAATAAAGTATATATACAGTGTGTGCAAATGGCGTGAGGAGGTAAGGCAATAAATAGACCAAAGTAGCAAGTATAGTGGTGAAATAATTACAATTTAGCAAATGAACACTGGAGTGATAGATGTGCAAATGATGATGTGCAAGTAGAAATACTGGTGTGCAAAAGAGCAGAAAGGTGCCTCTCGGTCTAAGGCACTGCATCGCAGTGCTAGCTGTGCCACCAGATTCTGGGTTCGAGCCCAGGCTCTGTCGCAGGTGGCCGTGACGGGGAGGCCCATGGGGCGGCGCACAATTGGCCCAGCGTCGTCCGAGTTAGGGAGGGTTTGGGTCTTGTCTCATCGTGCACTAGCGACTCCTATGGTGGGCCGGGCGCGGTGCACGCTGACCAGGTCGCCAGGTGTACAGTGTTTCCTCCGACACATTGGTGCGACTGGCTTCCCGGGTTGGATGGGCGCTGTGTTAAGAAGCAGGGCGGCTTGGTTGGGTTGTGTTTCGGAGGACGCACGGCTCTAGACCTTCGCCTCTCCTCAGTCCGTACGGGAGTTGCAGCGATGAGACAAGACTGTAACAACCAATTGGAAACCACGAAATCGGGGAGGAAAAAGGGGTAAAAAAGAGCTGAAAAGTAAATAAAAACAATATGGGGATGAGGTAGGTAGTTGGGTGGACGGGCTATTTACAGATGGGCTATGTACAGCTGCAGCAATCGGTTAGCTGCTCAGATAGCTGATGTTTAAAGTTAGTGAGGGAGATATAAGTCTCCAGCTTCAGTGATTTTTGCTTTTTGTTCCAGTCAGACAGAGAACTGGAAGGAAAGGTGGCCAAAGGAGGTGTTGGCTTTGGGGATGACCAGTGAGATATACCTGCTGGAGCGCGTGCTACGGGTGGGTGTTATCGTGACCAGTGAGCTGAGATAAGGCGGAGCTTTACTTAGCAAAGACGTATAGATGACCTGGAGCTAGTGGGTCTGGCGACGAATATATAGCAAGGGCCAGCCGATTAGAGCATACAGGTTACAGTGTGCCACAGTGTGCCATCACAGCAGCAAGATTTGTGACCTGTTGTCACGAGAAAAGGGCAACCAGTGAAGAACAAACACCATTGTAAATACAACCCATATTTATGTTTATTTATTTTCCCTTTTGTACTTTAACCATTTGTACATCTTTACAACACTGTATATATATATATACATAATATGACATTTGTAATGTCTTTATTCTTTTGGAACCTCTGTGAAGTTTAAATGTTTACTGTTCATTTTTATTTCACTTTTGTATATTATCTATTTCACTTGGTTTGGCAATGTTAACACATGTTTCCCATGCCAATAAAGCCCCTTGAATTGAATTGACATGGAGAGAGAGAGGAGTAGCATTGTTTATAAAGCCTGTCTGTTTATAGGCTCGGCCCAGAGGGGGTGTGGTCTCATCCCTAACAAACACATTAACAGACTCTATAGGTGTGAAGAGGGAGGCAGGGGAGAAAGAGAGAATCAACCAAAACAACAGAGCAAACTAGAATGCTATTTGGCCCTAAACAGATGGTACACAGTGGCAGAATACCTGACCACTGTGACTGACCCAAACTTAAGGAAAGCTTTGACTATGTACAGACTCAGTGAGCATTGCTATGGAGACAGGCGGCCATAGGCAGACCTCTGTGGCCCGTTGCCATGAGAACAGGGCAACCAGTGGACCATAAACAACATTGTAAATACAACCCATATGTATCTGTTTCTTTATCTTCCCTTTCATACTTCAACTACTTGCACGTTGTTACAACACTGAACATGGCCAATAATATAACATTTAAAACGTCTATATTCTTTTAAAACTTTCGTGAGTGTAATGTTCACTAACGTTTCCCTTGTTAATTGTCTATTCCGTTTGCTTTGGCAATGTAAACACATGTTCCCCATGCCAATAAAGCCCTTTGAATTGAGAGATGTAAACATACACTATATACAATATACAAAAGATTGTGCTTGAGGTGGTGGGTCGACATCCGAGCTGAGATACACTATATATACACACGTATGTCGACAAACCTTCAAACTAGTGGATTCGGCTTTTTATGCAATATATGGAATCATTATGATCAGACAATAAATATACTGTAATGAAACAGGCAGGGAGCAGGTCTCTTCTAGACCGAGGTCCGTCGCGCTGTCGACTGTGCCGCAAATGCAAGCTCGTGCGGCAGAGTCGATTTCCGCGATTATAAACCCAGGGTCGTTACAATACAATATATGGAGTCATTATGGTCAAAGATATATTTCCCTTCGTTCAAAACCCTAATCCACCAGACACTTTCTCCTTTAGCCTGGGGATGTCATTCACAACCCTACCCAGTTGAACAGGTGAGGTGAATATATGTGTGTGTGTGTGTTTCCAGCGTTCTCAGTCCCACAAGAAAAGGAGTGTTTCACTATGAAGCTATAGGGATGTACAGTACTAAATTGAAATCCCGTTAAATTGAAATTTATTTGTCACATTCTTCGTAAAACAATAGGTGTAGAGACTAACAGTGAAATGCGGGTCATTTTCCAACAATTGTTTTAATTTGATTTAACCTTTATTTAAACTAGGCAAGTCAGTTAACTTAAGAACAAATTCTGATTTACAATGACGGCCTACCGGGGAACTGCCTTGTTCACGGGCAGAACGACAGCTTTGTCTTTACCTTGTCAGCTCTTGGATTCGATCCAGCAACCTTTGGGTTATAAATCCAACGCTCTGACCACTAGGCTACGTGCAGAGAGAAAGATCATCTACACACATTCTCGTTCATGACGGTCAATTACAGAAGGTATGTGTGGAGCGGCTAACTTCGGTAAAACAGGTTTCTACGGTCGCATTTACAACGTAATAGATGTTGTCATAGAGACAGTTCCAAGTCTCCTGCCCATCGGTCCACGTTACAATAAGAATGTTTACAAACAAAAGTGTCACTTAGCAACAGGATTTAATTTCATTGAGGCGTACATGTTCAAATAGTGGTACGAACTCAGACAGACGCACATTCTCTCCCTCTCTTATCTATTATAACCTCTCTGGTATTAGTTTTCACAAAAGTATTCAGACCCTCTGACTTTAGCCCACATTTTGTTGGGTAACAGCCACAATGGATTAAATATTAAATATCTCACCCATAAACAAATAATACCTCAAATGACAAAGTAAAAACATGTTTTTAGAAATGTTTGCAGATTTATTTTAGAATAAATATAGAAATATCTCAGTTACATAAGTATTCAATACATGTTAGAATCACCATTGGCAGCGATTACAGCTGTGAGTCTTTCTGGGCCAGTCTCTAAGAGCTGTGAGTCTTTCTGGGCCAGTCTCTAAGAGCTGGGAGTCTTTATGGGTCGGTCTCTAAGAGCTGTGAGTCTTTCTGGGTCTGTCTCTAAGAGCTGGGAGTCTTTCTGGGTCAGTCTCTAAGAGCTGGGAGTCTTTCTGGGTCGGTCTCTAAGAGCTGTGAGTCTTTCTGGGTCAGTCTCTAAGAGCTGGGAGTCTTTATGGGTCGGTCTCTAAGAGCTGTGAGTCTTTCTGGGCCAGTCTCTAAGAGCTGGGAGTCTTCCTGGGTCAGTCTCTAAGAGCTGTGAGTCTTTCTGGGTCTGTCTCTAAGAGCTGTGAGTCTTTCTGGGTAAGTCTCTAAGAGCTGTGAGTCTTTCTGGGTAAGTCTCTAAGAGCTGTGAGTCTTTCTGAGTCAGTCTAAGAGTTGTGAGTCTTTGAGTCAGTCTAAGAGTTGTTAGTCTTTCTGGGTCAGTCTCTAAGAGCTGGGAGTCTTTCTGGGTCAGTCTCTAAGAGCTGGGAGTCTTTCTGGGTCAGTCTCTAAGAGCTTTACACACCTGGATTGTACAACATTTACCCATCACTCTTTTAAAAATTCTTCAAACTCTTTTTGCTAGACGACCATTTAAGTCTCGCCAGAGATTTAAGACGATTTAAGTCAAAACTGTAACTAGGCCACTCAGAAACATTCAATGTCGTCTTGGTAAGTAACTCCAGTGTATATTTGGCCTTGTGTTTTAGGTTATTGTCCTGCTGAAAGGTGAATTCATCTCCCAGTGTCTGGTGGAAAGCAGACTGACCCAGGGTTCCCTCTAGGATTTTGCCTATGCTTAGCTCCATTCCATTTCCCCAGTCCTTGCCAATGACAAGCATACCCATAACATGATGCAGCCACCACCATGCTTGAAAATGGTACTTAGTAATGTGTTGTATTGGATTTGCCCCAAACACAACACTTTGTATTCAGGACAAAAAGTGAATTGCTTTGCTACATTTGTGGCAGTTTTACTTTAATGCCTTGTTGCAAACAGGAAGCATGTTTTGGAATACATTTATTCTGTACAGGATTCCTTCTTTTCACTCTGTCATTTAGGTTAGTATTGTGTAGTAACTACAATGTTGTTGATCCATCCTCAGTTGTCTCCTATCACAGACATTAAACTCTGTAACTGTTTTAAAGTCCCCGTTGGCCTCATGGTGAAATCCCTGAGCGGTTTCCTTCCTCTCCGGCAACTGAGTTAGGATGGATGCCTGTATCTTTGTAGTGACTGGGTGTATTGATACACCATCAAACGTGTAATTAATAACTTCACCATGCTCAAAGGGATATTCAATGTCTGCTTGTTTTTTACCCATCTACCAACAGGTGCTCTTCTTTGCGAGGCATTGGAAAACCTCCATGGTCTCTGTGGTTGAATCTGTGTTTGAAATGCACTGCTCTACTGAGGGATCTTGCAGATAAATTACATGTGTGGGGTACAGAGATGAGGTAGTCATGAAGAAATCACGTCAAACACTATTATTGCACACAGAGTACATGCAACTTATTAGGTGACTTGTTAAAGACATGTTTACTCCTGAACTTATTTAGGCCATAACAAAGGAGTTGAATACTTATTGACTCAAGACATCTCAGCTTTTACATTTTTAATTAGATTGTAAAAATGTCTAAAAACATAATTCCACTCTGACATTATGGGATAGTGTGTGTAGAGGCCGGAGACACAACATCTACATTTAATACATTTTAAAAATTCAGGCTGTAACACAACACAACATTTGGAAAAAGTCAAGGAGTGTGAATACTGTCTGAAGGCCCTGTACACACACACACACAGCGATCGCCCTCCTTTGTGACAGCACAGGGGTTAAAACACAGGAACTTCACAGAGCAGGGCGAAGTTGCCCCTAGATGCTGATCTTGGGTCAGTTCAGCATTTTCCCCAATAATGGTTAAGGTTCGGATTTGGGGAAGCGGAAGCTGACCCAAGATCTGTACCTAGGGGAAACTGATCCTAGGTCTGACCCTAGATCTTTACCAAGGGGAAACTGACCCTAGATCTGAACCTAGACTGACCCTAGATCTGTACCTAGGGGAAACTGACCCTAGATCTGAACCTAGACTGACCCTAGATCTGTACCTAGGGGAAACTGACCCTAGATCTGAACCTAGACTGACCCTAGATCTGTACCTAGACTGACCCTAGATCTTTACCAAGGGGAAACTGACCCTAGATCTGTACCTAGACTGACCCTAGATCTGAACCTAGACTGACCCTAGATCTTTACCTAGGGAAAACTGACCCTAGATCTGTACCTAGATCTTTACCTAGGGGAAACTGATCCTAGATCTGAAATTAGGGGAAACTGACCCTAGATCTGTACCTAGACTGACCCTAGATCTGAAATTAGGGGAAACTGACCCTAGATCTGTACCTAGACTGACCCTAGATCTGTACCTAGGGGAAACTGATCCTAGATCTGTACCTAGGGGAAACTGATCCTAGATCTGAACCTAGGGGAAACTGATCCTAGATCTGAACCTAGGGGAAACTGACCCTAGATCTGTACCTAGACTGACCCTAGATCTTTACCTCGGGTAAACTGACCCTAGATCTGTACCTAGGGGAAACTTCATCACTGAGCATGGTCCGCACACGTCAACCTTTGACCTTACAGCACAGCCTGGTCAACCGAATAACAGGAGTAAAATACACACATATATAACATGTGTTTACTGTACTCACTAATGGGACGAGGTAAACCCTCACTGGACAGTTTATTAGGTACACCACCCACGTTCACAAAAAAAAAAGTTTCCCTCCTACAGACAGTGAGTCACGTGACCGTGGCTTGTTATATAAAGCAGGCAGACAGGCATCGAGGCATTCAGTTACTGTTCCATTGAACGTTAGAAGGGACAAGAACGATTGACCGAAGCGACCCTTTGAGCGTGGTACGATCGTCGGCCGCCTTAACCGGGCTTTTCACGCACGACAGTGTCTAGGGTTTACCGAAAAACGGCTCGACAAATATCCAGTCAGCGGCAGTCCTGTGGGTGAAAACAGCTCGTCCGAGGACAAGGGAAAGAATCGTGCGAGCGAACAAAACAGGAAAAATAACAGCGCAGTACAACGGTGGTGTGCAGAACGAGACCTCAACCCATCTTCGGGATGAGATGGAATAGGTTTGTTCGCAGCCTGAATGTGTCGCCGTCCCATCTGCAGCAAACTGCGTGCTGCCATCATGTCAGAATGGACCAACATCTCTGCGGAACGTCTCCGACACCGTGTAGAATTCCCCCGAAGAATTCAGGCTGTTCTGGAGGGAAAGTGGGGTCGGGCGGGGGTCTGACCCAGTACTAGATGGGTGTGCCTAATAAACTGTCCAGTGAGAGAGCATGTGTGTATACTTGTATTAATCCACATGGAACACGTATCCTTTTCCAGTTGTCTGGCTACTCAGACTCATCGTCTGGGTCTGACTCCCTCTCCGACAAGTTCTAGAATGGAAAAACACTCTAATTCTACTGATTGGTCCATAAACCAATGGGTTGGGCCCAGAGCCAGAACACACGTGGGTAAAACGGCGTTTTGAAAACGTGTCATTGGCTTTGATGTTCTGATAGGTTTAAAAACAATCCAAATCGCTTGATTATCGTTTTGTCAGCACAAACTACTTCAATGACGGCAGTGTCAGACTGAAGTATGTAGAGAACATAGAGGGAGTATTCAGTTTGTCTTCAGGCAAATGTTTCACCTGGTATCCTGGTCCTCTAAACAGAATGTTTCACCTGGTATCCTGGTCATCTAAACAGAATGTTTCACCTGGTATCCTGGTCATCTAAACAGAATGTTTCACCTGGTATCCTGGTCCTCTAAACAGAATGTTTCACCTGGTATCCTGGTTATCTAAACAGAATGTTTCACCTGGTATCCTGGTCATCTAAACAGAATGTTTCACCTGGTATCCTGGTCCTCTAAACACAATGTTTCACCTGGTATCCTGCTCATCTAAACACAATGTTTCACCTGGTATCCTGCTCATCTAAACACAATGTTTCACCTGGTATCCTGCTCATCTAAACACAATGTTTCACCTGGTATCCTGCTCATCTAAACACAATGTTTCACCTGGTATCCTGGTCATCTAAACAGAATGCATAATGTTCCTCACATGAAGACGTCTAGTATAGTTCTGATGAGTCAGCATGCCTAGAGCAGCCATTGTTAAATACCATACCCAGACTGAGTCCCTAACGGCACCCTAGTCCCTATACAGTGGACTATATAATAGTGGACGACATAGGGAATAGGGTACTATATAATAATAGTGGACTACATAGGGAATAAGGGACTATATAATAATAGTGGACTATATAATAGTGGACTACATAGGGAATAGGGTACTATATAATAATAGTGGACTACATAGGGAATAGGGGACTATATAATAATAGTGGACTACATAGGGAATAGGCTACTATATAATAATAGTGGACTATATAATAGGGGACTATATAATAATAGTGGACTACATAGGGAATAGGGGACTATATAATAATAGTGGACTACATAGGGAATAGGGGACTATATAATAATAGTGGACTACATAGGGAATAGGCTACTATATAATAATAGTGGACTATATAATAGGGGACTATATAATAATAGTGGACTACATAGGGAATAGGGGACTATATAATAATAGTGGACTACATAGGGAATAGGGGACTATATAATAATAGTGGACTACATAGGGAATAGGGGACTATATAATAATAGTGGACTACATAGGGAATAGGGGACTATATAATAATAGTGGACTACATAGGGAATAGGCTACTATATAATAATAGTGGACTATATAATAGGGGACTATATAATAATAGTGGACTACATAGGGAATAGGGGACTATATAATAATAGTGGACTACATAGGGAATAGGGGACTATATAATAATAGTGGACTACATAGGGAATAGGGGACTACATAGGGAGTAGGGGACTATGTAATAATAGTGGACTATATAATAGGGGACTATATAATAATAGTGGACGACATAGGGAATAGGGGACTATATAATAATAGTGGACTATATAGGGAATAGGGGACTATATAATAATAGTGGACTACATAGGGAGTAGGGGACTATGTAATAATAGTGGACTATATAATAGTGGACTACATAATAATAGTGGACTATATAGGGAATAAGGGACTATATAATAATAGTGGACTATATAATAGTGGACTACATAGGGAATAGGGGACTATATACTAATAGTGGACTACATAGGGAATAAGGGACTATATAATAATAGTGGACTATATAATAGTGGACTACATAGGGAATAGGGTACTATATAATAATAGTGGACTACATAGGGAATAGGCGACTATATAATAATAGTGGACTACATAGGGAGTAGGGGACTATATAATAATAGTGGACTACATAGGGAATAGGGGACTATATAATAATAGTGGACTACATAGGGAATAGGGGACTATATAATAATAGTGGACTACATAGGGAATAGGGGACTATATAATAGTGGACTATATAATAATAGTGGACTACATAGGGAATAGGGGACTATATAATAATAGTGGACTACATAGGGAATAGGGGACTATATAATAATAGTGGACTACATAGGGAGTAGGGGACTATATAATAATAGTGGACTACATAGGGAGTAGGGGACTATGTAATAATAGTGGACTATATAATAATAGTGGACTATATAATAGGGGACTATATAATAATAGTGGACGACATAGGGAATAGGGGACTATATAATAATAGTGGACTATATAGGGAATAGGGGACTATATAATAATAGTGGACTACATAGGGAATAGGGGACTATATAATAATAGTGGACTACATAGGGAATAGGGGACTATATAATAATAGTGGACTATATAGGAAATAGGGGACTATATAATAATAGTGGACTACATAGGGAATAGGGTACTATATAATAATAGTGGACTACATAGGGAGTAGGGGACTATATAATAATAGTGGACTACATAGGGAGTAGGGGACTATGTAATAATAGTGGACTACATAGGGAATAGGGGACTATATAATAGTGGACTACATAGGGAATAGGGGACTATATAATAATAGTGGACTACATAGGGAATAGGCTACTATATAATAATAGTGGACTATATAATGGTGGACGATATAGGGAATAGGGGACTATATAATAATAGTGGACTACATAGGGAATAGGGGACTATATAATAATAGTGGACTATATAGGGAATAGGGTACTATTTGAAACACAGCACCAGGTATAAAATCATAAACCATTGTCACTCTGTTTACAGTCAGATAGAACATCAGATAGATCTAGTCAGACAGATAGAACATCAGATATAACTACAGTCAGACAGATAGATCGACAGACATATAGAACATCAGATAGATCTACAGTCAGACAGATAGAACATCAGATAGATCTACAGTCAGACAGATAGATCTACAGTCAGATAGATAGAACATCAGATAGATCTACAGAACATCAGATAGACAGATAGAACATCAGATAGATCTAAAGTCAGACAGATAGAACATCAGATAGATCAACAGTCAGACAGAACATCAGATAGATCTACAGTCAGACAGATAGAACATCAGATAGATCTACAGTCAGACAGATCTACAGTCAGACAGATAGAACATCAGATAGAACTACAGTCAGACAGATAGAACATCAGATAGAACTACAGTCAGACAGATAGAACATCAGATAGATCTACAGTCAGACAGATAGAACATCAGATAGATCTACAGTCAGACAGATAGAACATCAGATAGATCTACAGTCAGACAGATCTACAGTCAGACAGATAGAACATCAGATAGATCTACAGTCAGACAGATAGAACATCAGATAGATCTACAGTCAGACAGATAGAACATCAGATAGATCTACAGTCAGACAGATAGAACATCAGATAGATCTACAGTCAGACAGACAGAACATCAGATAGAACTACAGTCAGACAGATAGAACATCAGATAGAACTACAGTCAGACAGATAGATATACAGACATATAGAACATCAGATAGATCTACAGTCAGACAGATAGATCTACAGTCAGATAGATAGAACATCAGATAGATCTACAGAACATCAGATAGATCTACAGTCAGACAGATAGAACATCAGATAGATCTACAGTCAGACAGATAGAACATCAGATAGAACTACAGTCAGACAGATAGAACATCAGATATAACTACAGTCAGACAGATAGATCTACAGACATATAGAACATCAGATAGATCTACAGTCAGACAGATAGATCTACAGTCAGATAGATAGAACATCAGATAGATCTACAGAACATCAGATAGACAGATAGAACATCAGATAGATCTAAAGTCAGACAGATAGAACATCAGATAGATCTACAGACATATAGAACATCAGATAGATCTACAGTCAGACAGATAGAACATCAGATAGATCTACAGTCAGACAGATAGATCTACAGTCAGATAGAACATCAGATAGATCTACAGTCAGATAGATCTACAGTCAGATAGATCTACAGACATATATAACATCATAGATCTACAGTCAGATAGAACATCAGATAGATCTACAGTCAGATAGAACATCAGATAGATAGAACATCAGATAGATCTACAGTCAGATAGAACTACAGTCAGACAGATAGAACATCAGATAGATCTACAGTCAGACAGATAGAACATCAGATAGATCTACAGTCAGACAGATAGAACATCAGATAGATAGAACATCAGATAGATCTACAGAACATCAGATAGATCTACAGTCAGACAGATAGAACATCAGATAGATCAACAGTCAGACAGAACATCAGATAGATCTACAGACATATAGAACATCAGATAGATCTACAGTCAGACAGATAGAACATCAGATAGATCTACAGTCAGACAGATAGAACATCAGATAGATCAACAGTCAGATAGAACATCAGATAGATCTACAGTCAGACAGATAGAACATCAGATAGATCTACAGTCAGACAGATAGATCTACAGTCAGCTAGAACATCAGATAGATCTACAGTCAGATAGAACATCAGATAGATCTACAGACATATAGAACATCAGATAGATCTACAGTCAGATAGAACATCAGATAGATCTACAGTCAGATAGAACATCAGATAGATAGACAGTCAGATAGAACTACAGTCAGACAGATAGAACATCAGATAGATCTACAGTCAGACAGAACATCAGCTAGATCTACAGTCAGATAGAACATCAGATAGATCTACAGTCAGACAGATAGAACATCAGATAGATCTACAGTCAGACAGATAGAACATCAGATAGATCTACAGTCAGATAGAACATCAGATAGATCTACAGTCAGACATATAGAACATCAGATAGATCTACAGTCAGATAGAACATCAGATAGATAGAACATCAGATAGATCTACAGTCAGATAGAACATCAGATAGATCTACAGACATATAGAACATCAGATATATCTACAGTCAGACATATAGAACATCAGATAGATCTACAGTCAGACATATAGAACATCAGATAGATCTACAGTCAGATAGATCTACAGTCAGATAGAACATCAGATAGATCTACAGACATATAGAACATCAGATAGATCTACAGTCAGACATATAGAACATCAGATAGATCTACAGTCAGATAGAACATCAGATAGATAGAACATCAGATAGATCAACAGTCAGATAGAACATCAGATAGATCTACAGTCAGATAGATAGAACATCAGATAGATCTACAGTCAGATAGAACATCAGATAGATCTACAGTCAGACAGATCTGCAGTCAGACAGATAGAACATCAGATAGATCAACAGTCAGATAGATAGAACATCAGATAGATCAACAGTCAGACAGACAGATAGAACATCAGATAGATCTACAGTCAGACAGATAGAACATCAGATAGATCAACAGTCAGACAGATAGAACATCAGACAGATCTACAGTCAGACATATAGAACATCAGATAGATAGAACATCAGATAGATCAACAGTCAGACAGATAGAACATCAGATAGATCTACAGTCAGACAGATAGAACATCAGATAGATCTACAGTCAGACAGATAGAACATCAGATAGATCTACAGTCAGACAGATCTACAGTCAGACAGATAGAACATCAGATAGATCTACAGTCAGACAGATAGAACATCAGATAGATCTACAGTCAGACAGATAGAACATCAGATAGATCTACAGTCAGACAGATAGAACATCAGATAGATAGAACATCAGATAGATCTACAGTCAGACAGATAGAACATCAGATAGATCTACAGTCAGACATATAGAACATCAGATAGATCTACAGTCAGACATATAGAACATCAGATAGATCTACAGTCAGACAGATAGATATACAGACATATAGAACATCAGATAGATCTACAGTCAGACAGATAGATCTACAGTCAGACATATAGAACATCAGATAGATCTACAGTCAGACAGATAGAACATCAGACAGATCAACAGTCAGACAGATCTACAGTCAGACAGATAGATCAACAGTCAGACAGATAGAACATCAGATAGATCTACAGTCAGATAGAACATCAGACAGATAGAACATCAGACAGATCTACAGTCAGACAGATAGAACATCAGATAGATCTACAGTCAGACAGATAGAACATCAGACAGATCTACAGTCAGACATATAGAACATCAGATAGATAGAACATCAGATAGATCAACAGTCAGACAGAACATCAGATAGATCTACAGTCAGACATATAGAACATCAGATAGATAGAACATCAGATAGATCTACAGTCAGACAGATAGAACATCAGATAGATCTACAGTCAGACAGATAGAACATCAGATAGATCTACAGACAGTCATATAGAACATCAGATAGATCTACAGTCAGACAGAACATCAGATAGATCTAGTCAGACAGATCTACAGTCAGACATATAGAACATCAGATAGATCTACAGACACAGTCATATAGAACATCAGATAGATCTACAGTCAGACAGATAGAACATCAGATAGATCTACAGTCAGACAGATCTACAGTCAGACATATAGAACATCAGATAGATAGAACATCAGATATATCTACAGTCAGACAGAACATCAGATAGATCTACAGTCAGACAGAACATGAGATAGATCTACATACATATAGAACATCAGATAGATCTACAGACAGTCATATAGAACATCAGATAGATCTACAGTCAGACAGATAGAACATCAGATAGATCTACAGTCAGACATATAGAACATCATAGATCTACAGTCAGATAGAACATCACAGATCTACAGTCAGACAGAACATCAGATAGATCTACAGTCAGACAGATAGAACATCAGATCGATCTACAATAGACCTCATCTCATGACAGAAAGAGAGATGAAGCTAAAATAGACCTTTCCCCCCTCTCTGTCTCTCTGTGGGGTAGTTTGTCTCAGTCACGATCCTCTGGGTAAATCATTGTCCACTCTGTTTACAGTGACAACAAAGCTTTCAATAAAACCATTTTCAATTCAATTCTTTGTCTGTGGTGGTAGTTGGTCCTCAGATCTTTCTTTCTCTACTTCCTCTTATTTTAGTTCATATTGACGGAGTGTGAAAGTTCAAACGAAAGAAAGTCTCTTTTCTTGATCACAGTCTTGGCAGGTTGTAGTGAGTTGAGGAATACAAGTTAACACCAAGTCCACCGACTGAGTGTGAGTGTGTGTGTGTGTGTGTGTGTGAGAGAGTGTGTATATGATTGTTTAGGGTATTTTGCATATGTACATATTGTGTGTGTGTGTGTGTGTGTGTGTGTGTGTGTGTGTGTGTGTGTGTGTGTGTGTGTGAGAGAGTGTTCTGGTCACTGCCAGCCCAGCTGGGAGGGGTGTAGGCCAGGTTGAAAGGGGTTGCCAGGTCCAGGGGGGTATGTGGTATAACCCTCCAATACAGACGCAGAGTGGGCCTGGAACAGAGAACGGAGAGAGAGAGAGAGAGAGAGAATGTAGGTACAATAAAATCATCATACAAAATGTGCATTTCTGTGTGTGTATGTGTGTTTTGCGTGTGTCTGTCTTGTGTGTGATTCTGATTGTGTGTGTGTGTGTGTGCGCCTCCGTGCGTGTCCGTGTGTGCGTGTGTGAGTGTGTACCTGTAGCAGGGCTGACTGCATGGCAGGGTTGTGTAGTTGGCTGGGGGAGGGGGAGAAGCCTGGCATGCCAGGGAAAGACAACAGTCCAGGAAACGCAGCGCCACCTGTAGGCTGGAGGCCACTAGACAGCCTGGGAGGGCACAAAGAGAAAGACAGAGAGAGAGACAGAGACAGAGAAGGGGGGGGGACAGAAGGGGGGAGAGAGAGCGACACAGAGAGAGAGACATAGACACAGAGAGAGAGACAGAGAGAGACAGAGAGAGAGACAGAGAGAGACAGACAGAGAGACAGAGAGAGACAGACAGAGACAGAGACAGAGAGAGAGAGAGAGAGAGAGAGAGAGAGAGAGAGAGAGGTCACGATCAGATGAGCTCCTGCATTTTTCAGCATGTTCTTTAAAAAAGATAGATTAGGAGTTAGATAAACTTGGATTTTTTGTCAGGAACACATACTGGATTCTACCCTCTACAACATAACCCCCACTTCAAATCAAAACTTAAAACCTACAACCTGATTTTGGACGGAATTACCTGGAAGGTTCACAATTACCAAGATTTATTTCTCTATACAGCAAATTCTCTGGAAAACAACAGAAACCTGAAAACACCATCTAACCTGGAACTGAGTGAGTAATGCTAAGTCTGAAACTATATTTTATCTCCAAAAGCCAAGAAGAAAAATACACAACATTACTTTATAAGGACTGAATGCTAACATAATTCTGCCAAGCTTGATACAGCTTCAACTAGCACTGACGTGTCAAGTGAGAGGTGTCAAAGACCATTAGCCCAACAATGGCAGGAGAGTCACACAGTCTACCCCAACCAAATGGAGAGGCCTTAGAAGCTCCCTCCCGCTGTTCAGAGGTAATTAAAATACAGTACCCTTTGCATGTAAAGAATGATAAGGCAAGAAAAGATTACAAAATGAAGCTCCTTGTGGAAAATCAAGAGACACTTTTTGCTGACTATTACAAAAATGGGAACATCAGCAACCTTATCTTCCACACAAACCATCCCCTGGCATGGCACAGTGCTATATCAGCACACTACCCCTTTGTTAACCTGTTGCTCCTACCCTCTACTTTTTTGAACATTTTGTTAAAAATCGCGCAACATTTCAGCGCCCTGCTACTCATGCCAGGAATATAGTACGTTCATATGGTTAGAATGTGTGGATAGGAAACCCTCGGACGTTTTTAAAACTGGTTAAATCACGACTGTGGCTATTACATAATGTGCGTTACATCGGAAAGCGCAGGAAAACCTGATCACAGAAAATGGAAATAAATATCCTTGCGCCACTTCAAGCAATTGTTAACAGTGAGCCGAATTAGATAAGACCGAGCATTCAACTCCCACAGCATCCCCATGTTGTCTAGAGTCTTGTGAATTGAATCCTCTTTGATTCTTGGTTGAACCGAAAGAGGGGCACGACTTACCTCCGGTCTCCGCCCAGATCATTCCGGAAGAGCTCTCTCCTGAATTTTTTTCCAAGACGACAGCTAATGATATTTACATCGCCTACGGATGATTTTTATCGCTTATTAACGTTTACTAATACCTAAAGTAGCATTACAAACGTATTTCGAAGTGTTTTGTGAAAGTTTATCGTCTACTTTTTGAATTTTAAAAAATGACGTTACGTTGTGAAATCGCTGTTTTTTTAGTTTATCACACAGTCTACATATAACGATATCTTGGCTTTATATGGCCCGATTTAATCGAAATAAAGACCCAATAGTGTTTATGGGACATCTAGGAGTGCCAACAAAGAAGATGGTGAAAGGTAATGACTGTTTTCTATTTTATTGTGCGGTTTGTGTAACGCCGAAATGCTAATTATTTTGTTTACGTCCCCTGCTGTGCTTTTCTGTTGTAGTGTATTGGTGCATGCTATCAGATAATAGCTTCTCATGCTGTCGCCGAAAAGCATTTTAAAAATCTGACTCGTTGCCTGGATTCACAACGAGTGTAGCTTTAATTTGATACCCTGCATGTGTATTTTAATGAACTTTTGAGTTTTAACTAATACTATTAGCATTTAGCGTAGCACATTTGCATTTCCAGAGCTCTAGTTGGGACGCAAGCGTCCCAACTAGAGGCAAGAGGTTAAGAGAGGGGGGGTTAACGAGGGGTGGAAACTCAGAATACTTGATAACGAGGACTCTGAGTCAAGTTATATAAATATCTAAAAGTCCGGAACAGTAATGGTACAGAGTAACCCCAAACAGTTTCAGCTGGACTTTCACCTAATCAAAGAATTAGCCCAGCAGGAGAAGCTCTCCCTTGATAAAGATACCCCCACCCCGAGCGGGTCAGACCAGACCTCTTCATTATGTAACCCCACAGACGAGCAACCCCCAGCAGAGAGTCAACCTCCCAGCACAGATTACCACTCCCTCATTGAAATGAAGGACAAATTCACCCAGCTGGAGATAAGGCAGGTGGAGCTGGAACAGCAGGTGATTACACTTCAGTCAGCAGAGACCCAGACAACAGTCCAGCACAACAACAGCCCCTTAACCAGACCCGGAGAGCTGGAGGTGGACAGAGACATATCTGCACTTTGGACAGTGGTGAGACAAATACAACAGGAGAAAGAGGAGCAGAACAGAGCACTAGAGGAGAGTATCAGACTGCTGGTGGCGGAGAGGTTGAGGGGGATGGAGGAGAGGGTGAGGGGGACGGCGTGTGACAGAGAACAACCCACTAGAGAGGTGGCCACCCCCACAGAGAAGCCAGCAGAACAGCCCACCTCAGTACCCAACAAAAGTCTCGACACCACAGCAGAACAGTCCACACCATACCCTGACCATAGAGTCGACACCACAGCAGAACAGTCCACACCAGACCCTGACCATAGAGTCGACACCACAGCAGAACAGTCCACACCAGACCCTGACCATAGAGTCGACACCACAGCAGAACAGTCCACACCAGACCCTGACCATAGAGTCGACACCACAGCAGAACAGTCCACACCAGACCCAGACCATAGAGTCGACACCACAGCAGAACAGTCCACACCAGACCCTGACCATAGAGTCGACACCACAGCAGAACAGTCCACACCAGACCCTGACCATAGAGTAAAATCAAATAAAATCAAATTTTATTTGTCACATACACATGGTTAGCAGATGTTAATGCGAGTGTAGCGAAATGCTTGTGCTTCTAGTTCCGACAATGCAGTGATAACCAACAAGTAATCTAACTAACTATTCCAAAACTACTCTCTTATACACAGTGTAAGGGGATAAAGAATATGTACATAAGGATATATGAATGAGTGATGGTACAGAGCAGCATACAGTAGATGGTATCGAGTACAGTATATACATATGAGATGAGTATGTAGACAAAGTAAACAAAGTGGCATAGTTAAAGTGGCTAGTGATACATGTATTACATAAGGATGCAGTCGATGATGTAGAGTACAGTATATACGTATGCATATGAGATGAATAATGTAGGGTAAGTAACATTATATAAGGTAGCATTGTTTAAAGTGGCTAGTGATATATTTACATCATTTCCCATCAATTCCCATTATTAAAGTGGCTGGAGTTGGGTCAGTGTCAATGACAGTGTGTTGGCAACAGCCACTCAATGTTAGTGGTGGCTGTTTAACAGTCTGATGGCCTTGAGATAGAAGCTGTTTTTCAGTCTCTCGGTCCCAGCTTTGATGCACCTGTACTGACCTCGCCTTCTGGATGATAGCGGGGTGAACAGGCAGTGGCTCGGTGGTTGTTGTCCTTGATGATCTTTATGGCCTTCCTGTAACATCGGGTGGTGTAGGTGTCCTGGAGGGCAGGTAGTTTGCCCCCGGTGATGCGTTGTGCAGACCTCACTACCCTCTGGAGAGCCTTACGGTTGAGGGCGGAGCAGTTGCCGTACCAGGCGGTGATACAGCCCGCCAGGATGCTCTCGATTGTGCATCTGTAGAAGTTTGTGAGTGCTTTTGGTGACAAGCCGAATTTCTTCAGCCTCCTGAGGTTGAAGAGGCGCTGCTGCGCCTTCTTCACGACGCTGTCAGTGTGAGTGGACCAATTCAGTTTGTCTGTGATGTGTATGCCGAGGAACTTAAAACTTGCTACCCTCTCCACTACTGTTCCATCGATGTGGATAGGGGGGTGTTCCCTCTGCTGTTTCCTGAAGTCCACAATCATCTCCTTAGTTTTGTTGACCTTGAGTGTGAGGTTATTTTCCTGACACCACACTCCGAGGGCCCTCACCTCCTCCCTGTAGGCCGTCACGTCGTTGTTGGTAATCAAGCCTACCACTGTTGTGTCGTCCGCAAACTTGATGATTGAGTTGGAGGCGATGCAGTGATAACCAGTCGACACCACAGCAGAACAGTCCACACCAGACCCTGACCATAGAGTCGACACCACAGCAGAACAGTCCACACCAGACCCTGACCATAGAGTCGACACCACAGCAGAACAGTCCACACCAGACCCTGACCATAGAGTCGACACCACAGCAGAACAGTCCACACCAGACCCTGACCATAGAGTCGACACCACAGCAGAACAGAGACCCAGTCGACACCACAGCAGAACAGTCCACACCAGACCCTGACCATAGAGTCGACACCACAGCAGAACAGACAAATGAAGAACCCCAAGCCCAGCGGCTCTCACCCCCTCTGAGCAACCCCCCTGTCAGCCACCCTGATAGCCCTTCTGACAACCCCCCCACACCCACTGAGGACAAACACAAGACACTCATCCCTGACCGCTGGCTACGTCCCTCCCGTCTTCAAGAGAGCGAGAGTTGCACCCCTTCTGAAAAAACCTACACTCGATCCCTCCGATGTCAACAACTAAAGACCAGTATCCCTTCTTTCTTTTCTCTCCAAAACTCTTGAACGTGCCGTCCTTGGCCAGCTCTCCCGCTATCTCTCTCAGAATGACCTTCTTGATCCAAATCAGTCAGGTTTCAAGACTAGTCATTCAACTGAGACTGCTCTTCTCTGTATCACGGAGGCACTCCGCACTGCTAAAGCTAACTCTCTCTCCTCTGCTCTCATCCTTCTAGACCTATCGGCTGCCTTCGATACTGTGAACCATCAGATCCTCCTCTCCACCCTCTCCGAGTTGGGCATCTCCGGCGCGGCCCATGCTTGGATTGCGTCCTACCTGACAGGTCGCTCCTACCAGGTGGCGTGGCGAGAATCTGTCTCCTCACCACGCGCTCTCACCACTGGTGTCCCCCAGGGCTCTGTTCTAGGCCCTCTCCTATTCTCGCTATACACCAAGTCACTTGGCTCTGTCATAACCTCACATGGTCTCTCCTATCATTGCTATGCAGACGACACACAATTAATCTTCTCCTTTCCCCCCTCTGATGACCAGGTGGCGAATCGCATCTCTGCATGTCTGGCAGACATATCAGTGTGGATGACGGATCACCACCTCAAGCTGAACCTCGGCAAGACGGAGCTGCTCTTCCTCCCGGGAAGGACTGCCCGTTCCATGATCTCGCCATCACGGTTGACAACTCCATCGTGTCCTCCTCCCAGAGCGCTAAAAACCTTGGCGTGATCCTGGACAACACCCTGTCGTTCTCAACTAACATCAAGGCGGTGGCCCGTTCCTGTAGGTTCATGCTCTACAACATCCGCAGAGTACGACCCTGCCTCACACAGGAAGCGGCGCAGGTCCTAATCCAGGCACTTGTCATCTCCCGTCTGGATTACTGCAACTCGCTGTTGGCTGGGCTCCCTGCCTGTGCCATTAAACCCCTACAACTCATCCAGAACGCCGCAGCCCGTCTGGTGTTCAACCTTCCCAAGTTCTCTCACGTCACCCCGCTCCTCCGCTCTCTCCACTGGCTTCCAGTTGAAGCTCGCATCCGCTACAAGACCATGGTGCTTGCCTACGGAGCTGTGAGGGGAACGGCACCTCAGTACCTCCAGGCTCTGATCAGGCCCTACACCCAAACAAGGGCACTGCGTTCATCCACCTCTGGCCTGCTCGCCTCCCTACCACTGAGGAAGTCCAGTTCCCGCTCAGCCCAGTCAAAACTGTTCGCTGCTCTGGCCCCCCAATGGTGGAACAAACTCCCTCACGACGCCAGGACAGCGGAGTCAATCACCACCTTCCGGAGACACCTGAAACCCCACCTCTTTAAGGAATACCTAGGATAGGATAAAGTAATCCCCCCTTAAAAGACTTAGATGCACTATTGTAAAGTGGCTGTTCCACTGGATGTCATAAGGTGAAAGCACCAATTTGTAAGTCGCTCTGGATAAGAGCGTCTGCTAAATGACTTAAATGTAATGTAAATGTACACAGATTGTACTACTTATGGACTCAAATGGGAAATATATATAAAAAAAAAAAAAAACTTTTTCCCAAACACAGTGTGTCTAAACTCTGGTGTCCAAACACCCAGCGCGCCCTAGACCTTCTGTCTGAGGCCAAACTAGGCTCACCCAGCCACATAATAATACACACAGGCACAAACGACCTGAGAGCACAGCAGGAAAGAGTGGCCACAGCACTGAATGGAGTGATTGAAAAGACTTCTTCTACTTTCCCCAACGCACAAGTGGTTATCTCCACCCTGCTACCACGAAAAGACTTCCACCCTGCCACAATACAGTGGGTAAACGCAAGTATTTCCCGTGACTGTGCCTCAAAACCAAACGTTTTCCTGGCCCACCACTCCACCCTGGACTTGAACAGCCTCTATGACCAGGTCCACCTCTACAAGGCAGCAGTGCCCACCTTTGCCCGAACTCTAAAGGACATCGCTCTCAAACGTATCCGCAACACTTCACACAGGAGCAACAAATCAATAGACACCCCACCCAGACCAGCGAGACACCCTCCCAGATCTGCAGGACCCCCCCCTGGACCTACACATAGAGGACCCACGCCAAGAGGAATTACATCCAGACCACAGCACCCCCAGCCACAGCACTCCCAGGCACATCCACACCCCCACCCCAACCAATCAACACCCCCCCACGTCAACCATGCCCACACCCCATTTAGGCCCCCTCAGATCAGACCTATGCCACTCCTGCCCACCCCATGCACCCCACCCCCGCAAAGAGGGCCTCAACATGGAAGCCACACATACGCCCAGGTAGTGAGCGGGCAAACAGTCCCAACCCCCACTCTCACACTCGCCCAAGCCAATGGCATGGACCAGATGCTCAGCAGGCTCTGCTCACACTTACTGGCCTGAGGCCAAACCACGACCAACAACATTGGACACTCTATGGAACAAAAAGCCTTCACTATATTATCCTGGAATATCCAAGGCCTGAGGTCATCTGCCTTTGGCCTAAAGAGCAGAAACCCGGACTTCACCAAAGAAATCGGTAATACAGACACTGTCATCCTGCAAGAAACCTGGTATAGAGGAGACGGACCCACTGGTTGCCCTCTAGGTTACAGAGAGCTGGTAGTCCCATCCACCAAACTACCAGGTGTGAAACAGGGAAGGGACTCAGGGGGTATGCTAATTTGGTATAGAGCAGACCTAACTCACTCCATTAAATTAATCAAAACAGGAACATTCTACATTTGGCTAGAAATTCAAAAGGAAATTATCCTAACAGAGAAAAATGTCCTCCTGTGTGCTACCTATATCCCCCCACTAGAATCCCCATATTTTAATGAAGACAGCTTCTCCATCCTGGAGGGCGAAATCAATCATTTCCAGGCCCAGGGACATGTACTAGTCTGTGGCGACCTAAATGCCAGAACCGGACAAGAACCTGACACCCTCAGCACACAGGGGGACAAACACCTGCCTGGAGGTGACAGCATTCCCTCCCACATATGCCCCCCTAGGCACAACTATGACAACATAACCAACAAAACAGGTCACAACTCCTGCACGCTGGGTATGTACATAGTCAACGGTAGGCTTTGAGGGGAATCCTATGGTAGGTACACCTATAGCTAATCTGTTGGCTGTAGTACTGTAGACTACTTTATCACTGATCTCAACCCAGAGTTCACAGTCAGCCTACTGACACCCCTATCAGACCACAGCAAAATCACAGTCTACTTGAACGGAGCAATACTCAATCATGAGGCATCAAAGCCAAAGGAACTGAGTCACATTAAGAAATGCTATAGATGGAAGGAATCCAGTTTGGAAACCTACCAAAAAACAATTAGGCAACAACAAATTCAATCCCTTTTAGACAATTTCCTGGGTAAAACGTTCCACTGTAATAGTGAAGGTGTAAACCTGGCAGTAGAACATCTTAACAGTATATTTGACCTCTCAGCTTCCCTATCAAATCTAACAATGTCAAATAGAAAACCGAAGAAAATTAAAAATAATGACAAATGGTTTGATGAAGAATGCAAAAATCTAAGAAAGAAATTGAGAAACCTGTCCAACCAAAAACATAGAGACACGGAAAACCTGAGTCTACGCCTTCACTATGGTGAATCACTAAAACAATACAGAAATACACTACGGAAAAAGAAGGAACAGCACGTCAGAAATCAGCTCAATGCAATTGAAGAATCCATAGACTCTAACCACTTCTGGGAAAATTGGAAAACACTAAACAAACAACAACACGAAGAATTATCTATCCAAAATGGAGATGTGGATAAACCTCTTCTCCAATCTTTTTGGTTCTATAACAAAGAAGAAAGAGCAAAAACATATACATGATCAAATACAGATCTTAGAATCAACTATTAAAGACTACCAGAACCCACTGGATTCCAGAACCCACTGGATTCCAGAACCCACTAGATTCCAGAACCCACTGGATTCTCCAATTACATTGAATGAGTTACAGGACAAAATAAAAACCCTTCAACCCAAAAAGGCCTGTGGAGTTGATGGTATCCTCAATGAAATGATCAAATATACAGACAACAAATTCCAATTGGCTATACTAAAACTCTTTAACATCATACTTAGCTCTGGCATCTTCCCCAATATTTGGAACCAAGGACTGATCACCCCAATCCACAAAAGTGGAGACAAATTTGACCCCAATAACTACCGTGGGATATTTGTCAACAGTAACCTTGGGAAAATCCTCTGCATTATCATTAACAGCAGACTCGTACATTTCCTCAATGAAAACAATGTACTGAGCAAATGTCAAATATGCTTTTTACAAAATTACCGTACGACAGACCATGTATTCACCCTGCACACCTAATTGACAACCAAACAAACCAAAACAAAGGCAAAGTCTTCTCATGCTTTGTTGATTTAAAAAAAGCCTCAATCTGGCATGAGGGTCTGCTATACAAACTGATGGAAAGTGGTGTTGGGGGTAAAACATACGACATTATAAAATCCATGTACACAAACAACAAGTGTGCGGTTAAAATTGGCAAAAAACACACACATTTCTTCACACAGGGTCGTGGGGTTAGACAGGGATGCAGCTTAAGCCCCACCCTCTTCAACATATATATCAACGAATTGGCGCGGGCACTAGAAAAGTCTGCAGCACCCGGCCTCACCCTACTAGAATCCGAAGTCAAATGTCTGCTGTTTGCTGATGATCTGGTGCTTCTGTCACCAACCAAGGAGGCCCTACAGCAGCACCTAGATCTTATGCACAGATTCTGTCAGACCTGGGCCCTGACAGTAAATCTCAGTAAGACCAAAATAATGGTGTTCCAAAAAAGGTCCAGTCACCAGGACCACAAATACAAATTCCATCTAGACACTGTTGCCCTAGAGCACACAAAAAACTATACATACCTTGGCCTAAACATCAGCGCCACAGGTAACTTCCACAAAGCTGTGAACGATCTGAGAGACAAGGCAAGAAGGGCATTCTATGCCATCGAAAGAAACAAATTTCAACATACCAATTAGGATTTGGCTAAAAATACTTGAATCAGTCATAGAGCCCATTGCCCTTTATGGTTGTGAGGTCTGGGGTCCGCTCACCAACCAAGACTTCACAAAATGGGACAAACACCAAATTGAGACTCTGCACGCAGAATTCTGCAAAAATATCCTCCGTGTACAAGGTAGAACACCAAATAATGCATGCAGAGCAGAATTAGGCCGATACCCACTAATGATCAAAATCCATAAAAGAGCCGTTAAATTCTACAACCACCTAAAAGGAAGCGATCCACAAACCTTCCATAACAAAGCCATCACCTACAGCGAGATGAACCTGGAGAAGAGTCCCCTAAGCAAGCTGGTCCTAGGGCTCTGTTCACAAACACACCCTACAGAGCCCCAGGACAACAGCACAATTAGACCCAACCAAATCATGAGAAAACAAAAAGATAATTACTTAACACATTGGAAAGAATTAACAAAAAAACAGAGCAAACTAGAATGTTATTTGGCCCTACACAGAGAGTACACAGCGGCAGAATACCTGACCACTGTGACTGACCCAAAATTAAGGAAAAGCTTTGACTATGTACAGACTCAGTGAGCATAGCCTTGCTATTGAGAAAGGCCGCCGTAGGCAGACATGGCTCTCAAGAGAAGACAGGCTATGTGCTCACTGCCCACAAAATGAGGTGGAAACTGAGCTGCACTTCTTGAATACAACCCATATTTATGCTTATTTATTTTATCTTGTGTCCTTTAACCATTTGTACATTGTTAAAACACTGTAAATATACATAATATGACATTTGTAATGTCTTTACTGTTTTGAAACTTCTGTATGTGTAATGTTCACTGTTAATTTTGGTTGTTTTTCACTTTATATATTAACTTTGTATGTTGTCTACCTCACGTGCTTTGGCAATGTTAACACATGTTTCCCATGCCAATAAAGCCCTTGAATTGAATTGAATTGAATTGAGAGAGAGAGAGAGAGAGAGAGAGAGAGAGAAAGAGTCCATTTCCAGTGAATTGAAATTTTACTTGAACAAACCTCATTGACAACAAGACAATAAGACTCTTTGAATGTTAATACATCTCTCCAGCTCACTGAGTGGAAACGGAATGGACCCCAACCCTTCTCGGAGTAGGCCTTAAAGCATTTTCTCCATCGCCAAGGTCGACTCAACTCCTAAAATAATATTTACCGTCTCAACAGTAGAAATGTACAAAGAGGGTGTGGACAGTGCCAGCTAGACTTTGGCCTGCGCTAGATAACATTATATGGCTCTCATAATTCACCTAGATTCACAGCCGTATACCCCCCCCCACACACACACACAATGACATTCTAGACGATTCTGTGCTTCCAACTTTGTGGCAACAGTTTGGTGAAGGCCCTTTCCTGTTTCAGCATGACAATGCCCCCGTCAACAAAGAGAGGTCCACACAGAAATGGTTTGTTGAGATCGATGTGGAAGAACTTGACTGGCCTACACAGAGCCCTGACCTCAACCCCATCGAACACCTTTGGGATGAATTGGACCGCCGACTGCGAGCCAGGCCTAATCACCCAACATCAGTGTCCGACCTCACTAATGCTCTTGTGGCTGAATGGAAGCAAGTCCCAGCAGCAATGTTCCAACGTCTAGTGGAAAGCCTTCCCAGAAGAGTGTAGGCTGTTATAGCAGCAATGTTCCAACATCTAGTGGAAAGCCTTCCCAGAAGAGTGGAGGCTGTTATAGCAGCAATGTTCCAACATCAGGTGGAAAGCCTTCCCAGAAGAGTGGAGGCTGTTATAGCAGCAATGTTCCAACATCTAGTGGAAAGCCTTCCCAGAAGAGTGGAGGCTGTTATAGCAGCAATGTTCCAACATCTAGTGGAAATCCTTCCCAGAAGAGTGGAGGCTGTTATAGCAGCAAAGGAGGGACCAACTCCATATTAAATACCCATGATTTTGGAATGAGATGTTCGATGAGCAGGTGTCCACACACTTTCGACCATGTCATCTATATTTTAAGTTAAACTATGAAAAAATATAAATTGGACCTAAACGAGAACCAAATACTAAAATACTGCTTGCCATTCAGCATTAAGGTGATTGAGGGTAAGGCCTTGAGATGGACTAGCATCATGTCCAAGGGGTGTCGTTTTACATCAAGCTCTCACTACAGAACCAGGAGATAGACTAGCATCCTGTCCAAGGTGTCGTTTCAAGCTCTCACTACAGAACCAGGAGATAGACTAGCATCCTGTCCAAGGTGTCGTTTCAAGCTCTCACTACAGAACCAGGAGCTAGACTAGCATCCTGTCCAATGGGTGTCGTTTTACATCAAGCTCTCACTACAGAACCAGGAGATAGACTAGCATCCTGTCCAATGGGTGTCGTTTTACATCAAGCTCTCACTACAGAACCAGGAGATAGACTAGCATCCTGTCCAATGGGTGTCGTTTTACATCAAGCTCTCACTACAGAACCAGGAGATAGACTAGCATCCTGTCCAATGGGTGTCGTTTTACATCAAGCTCTCACTACAGAACCAGGAGATAGACTAGCATCCTGTCCAATGGGTGTCGTTTTACATCAAGCTCTCACTACAGAACCAGGAGATAGACTAGCATCCTGTCCAATGGCTGTCGTTTTACATCAAGCTCTCACTACAGAACCAGGAGATAGACTAGCATTCTGTCCAATGGGTGTCGTTTTACATCAAGCTCTCACTACAGAACCAGGAGATAGACTAGCATTCTGTCCAATGGGTGTCGTTTTACATCAAGCTCTCACTACAGAACCAGGAGATAGACTAGCATCCTGTCCAATGGGTGTCGTTTTACATCAAGCTCTCACTACAGAACCAGGAGATAGACTAGCATCCTGTCCAATGGCTGTCGTTTTAAGCTCTCACTACAGAACCAGGAGATGGACTAGCATCCTGTCCAATGGGTGTCGTTTTACATCAAGCTCTCACTACAGAACCAGGAGATAGACTAGCATCATAAACCATGACTGCTTACTAAATGCTGTTATAAAACCGAGGACTTCGGCCACTGTTATACTAATGACGTGATAAAAGACCTTATGGAAAATCTACCTGTAACAAGTAGTAGATAGGACTTGTAACCCTGTATATCAGCCACTCTGTGTGAGGCCCAAATGGTACCCTTTAGAGTGTACTACTTATGACCAGGTCACATGGGTATAGTAGTGCCCTATATAGCCAATAGGGTGCCAGTTGTGACAAATTCCATGTATGGTATATAGTCGGAATAATTGTGCCTCTGATAGAGTTCTCTAGACTGACCCACCTACTGAGACAGTTCTATAGACTGACCCATCTACTGATACAGTACTACAGACTGACCCATCTACTGAGACAGTACTACAAACTGACCCATCTACTGATACAGTACTACAGACTGACCCATCTACTGATACAGTACTACAGACTGACCCATCTACTGATACAGTACTACAGACTGACCCATCTACTGAGACAGTACTATAGACTGACCCATCTACTGAGACAGTACTATAGACTGACCCATCTACTGAGACAGTACTATAGACTGACCCATCTACTGATACAGTACTACAGACTGACCCATCTACTGATACAGTACTACAGACTGACCCATCTACTGATACAGTACTACAGACTGACCCATCTACTGAGACAGTACTATAGACTGACCCATCTACTGATACAGTACTATAGACTGACCCATCTACTGAGACAGTACTACAGACTGACCCATCTACTGATACAGTACTACAGACTGACCCATCTACTGATACAGTACTACATACTGACCCATCTACTGATACAGTACTACAGACTGACCCATCTACTGAGACAGTACTATAGACTGACCCATCTACTGAGACAGTACTACAGACTGACCCATCTACTGATACAGTACTACAGACTGACCCATCTACTGAGACAGTACTATAGACGGACCCATCTACTGATACAGTACTATAGACTGACCCATCTACTGATACAGTACTATAGACTGACCCATCTACTGATACAGTATTACAGGCTGACCCATCCACACAATAACTGTTTGTAGGGAGCTTCATGAAATGAGTTTCCATGGCCGAGCAGCCGCACACAAAGTGAGTGATGAACCACGCTTCACCGCCTGACAGTCTGACAGATGAATCTGGGTTTGGCAGATGCCAGGAGAACGCTACCTGCTCCAATACATAGTGCCAACTGTAAAGTTTGGTGGAGGAGGAATAATGGTCTGGGTTTGGCAGAAGCCAGGAGAACGCTACCTGCTCCAATACATAGTGCCAACTGTAAAGTTTGGTGGATGCCAGGAGAACGCTACCTGCTCCAATACATAGTGCCAACTGTAAAGTTTGGTGGATGCCAGGAGAACGCTACCTGCTCCAATACATAGTGCCAACTGTAAAGTTTGGTGGATGCCAGGAGAACGCTACCTGCTCCAATACATAGTGCCAACTGTAAAGTTTGGTGGATGCCAGGAGAACGCTACCTGCCCCAATGCATAGTGCCAACTGTAAAGTTTGGTGGATGCCAGGAGAACGCTACCTGCCCCAATGCATAGTGCCAACTGTAAAGTTTGGTGGATGCCAGGAGAACGCTACCTGCCCCAATACATAGTGCCAACTGTAAAGTTTGGTGGAGGAGGAATAATGGTCTAGGGCTGTTTTTCATTGTTCGGGTCCCTTAGTTCCAGTGAAGGGAAATCTTAACCCTACAGCATACAATGACATTCTAGATGATTCTGTGCTTCCAACTTTGTGGCAACAGTTTGGGGAAGGTCCTTTCCTGTTTCAGCATGACAATGCCCCCGTTCACAAAACGAGGTCCATACCGAAATGGTTTGTCGAGATCGGCGTGGAAGAACTTGACTGGCCTGCACAGAGCCCTGACCTCAACCCAATCGAACACCTTTGGGATGAATTGGAACGCCGACTGTGAGTGAGGACTAATCGCCCAACATCCATGCCCGACCTCACTAATGCTCATGTGGCTGAATGGAAGCAAGTCCCAGCAGCAATGTTCCAACATCTAGTGGAAAACCTTCCCAGAAGAGAGGAGGCCATTATAGCAGCAATGTTCCAACATCTAGTGGAAAGCCTCCCAGAAGAGACAATGCTGTTATAGCAGCAATGTTCCAACATCTAGTGGAAAGCCTCCCAGAAGAGACGATGCTGTTATAGCAGCAATGTTCCAACATCTAGTGGAAAGCCTTCCCAGGAGAGTGGAGGCTGTTATAGCAGCAATGTTCCAACATCTAGTGGAAAGCCTTCCCAGAAGAGTGGAGGCTGTTATAGCAGCAATGTTCCAACATCTAGTGGAAAGCCTTCCCAGGAGAGTGGAGGCTGTTATAGCAGCAATGTTCCAACATCTAGTGGAAAGCCTTCCCAGAAGAGTGGAGGCTGTTATAGCAGCAATGTTCCAACATCTAGTGGAAAGCCTTCCCAGAAGAGTGGAGGCTGTTATAGCAGTGAAGGGGGGGACCAACTCCATATTAATGCCCATGATTTTGGAATGAGATGTTGGACGAGTTTCAATCACTTGGACCAGAGTTCTGAGATGAGGGTTTTATCTATAGCAGCAAGGGACATTTTCATTTTTCACATTCTCCAACTGTATTCATCTAGAAAATGTAATCGCATTTTTTAATCGTCACAATGCTGATGTACGTACAAACTGGCAGACAGGCACACATACATACTGCATGATTCTCTCTCACTCTCTCACTCTCTCACTCTCTCACTCACTCACTCACTCACTCACTCACTCACCCAGGCTGGAAGTTGGAGCTGAAGGCAGAGGCAAAGCCAGGTAGAACGGGAGAGGAGGACGGAACTCCTGTTGCCACGGCCGCCGAATGGAGAGGGGCTACGGTTGCTACGGACACCCCGGCACCCATGAAGGAAGACAGGACGGGGCTCCCCGCCCCAGGTCCTCCTGAACCTCCAAATCCCGAGAACCCCCCTGGACTGGGCCCTGGAACCAGCCCCGGGAAAATAGATGGGGTGGTGGTCAGACCCATCCCAAAGGGAGAGGCTCCGCTTGTGGCTACGCTGTGAGACAGGCCTGGATAGGCCATGGAGGTCTGGGGGTGGGAGGTGGGGGTCATGGAGGACAGGGAGGAGGATGGAGGGAAGGGTGAAGAGGAGGACAGGGAGGAGGGGAAGGGGGAGAGGCCGGGGTAGTGAGGGGGAGCCGGGCTGGAGGAGAGGGCCTGGAGGCTGGCCATAGCAGCAGGGCTGGGTAGGGAGCCCTGGGGAGAAGAAGAGGGGTGGGACAGACCCAGGGAGCGGGCTAAGGCTGCTGATCCACCAGGCATCACCAGAGAGCTGAGGGAGGGAGTCCCCGCACGTGAAGGGCCTTTAAAGGCAGAAGGGACTGGGCTGTTACTGCCACTGCCTGTCCCCCCTCCTGTTCTAGCCAGTGGGCCGCGGTGCTGCTCGCTGTAGAAGGATGCTTGGGCCTGGCCGGACAGGGCTGGGGAGGGCTTGGGGCTGGGGGCCGAGGAGGAGGAGGGAGGATAGCTGCGGATCACCGACCCAGACGGGGTGGTCTGGTATGCGGGCAGGCCAGGGAAGGCAGGGCCTGTCTGGGGGTTGTACTGCGGAAGGCCCATGGAGGTACCCTGAGGGAGGGGGTCAGGGAGGGGGTCCTTGGGGTAGGGGTGTCTGACCGAGAGGCACCAGCATGGAAGGGAGAGGGGGAGAACGCCCCTGGGTGGTGGGGACCGGGGTGCCACAGGGGTAGCTGAGGGGGTGTGGGCCTTAATGACGGAGGGGTGGTGGGGGCAGATGGGGGAACCGGATGGGAGGGGACCCCCTTTGATGACGGAGGGAGAGGGGCGGGGGAGGGAGAGGGGGCTAGAGGGTTCTGGGAGGGGACCTTACCAGGGAACACAGGGGTGATGGGGGTGGTGGGAGTGGGGTGAGAGGGGGAGGGCACGGGAGGGACTGTGGGGGAGCCGAGGGGAGATGGGAGGGCTGTGGAGTTGACACCTGTGACAGGGTGCTGTTGTTGATTGGCAGGTCTGGCGTAGCCTGGAGACAGAGTAAGACATCAAGATTAATAACACAGTTAGCCTGGTACCAGATATTTGTTTTTGTGCCAACATTCCACTCCGTGGTATGGATTTCAGGCAACAAGACAACTAGCCTGGTCCCAGATGTGTTTGACAATGACAGCAATTGGAGTCGGCAAGACAACACAAACAGATCTGGGACCAGGCTAGAAGACAACTCCTAACAGTAGGCTATCATGTTCCATTTTCTTTTAACTATATTTCTTGTGCATTAAAAGTGAGAGAGAGTGTGAGCAAGCAGCAAGCAGCCAGAACGCTAGCAACCGTAGCCTAGCAACCCCCCTTCAGCCAGCAAGCCAGAACGCTAGCAACCGTAGCCTAGCAACCCCCCTTCAGCCAGCAAGTCAGAAAGCTAGCAACCGTAGCCTAGCAACCCCCCTTCAGCCAGCAAGCCAGAACGCTAGCAACCATAGGCTATCAACCCCCCTTCAGCCAGCAAGCCAGAACGCTAGCAACCGTAGCCTAGCAACCCCCCTTCAGCCAGCAAGCCAGAACGCTAGCAACCGTAGCCTAGCAACCCCCCTTCAGCCAGCAAGTCAGAATGCTAGCAACCGTAGCCTAGCAACACCCCCTTCAGCCAGCAAGCCAGAACCACAGGGGACAGTGACGTGAGACCCTAGTCAGAAGTAATTCACTATATAGGGAATAGGGAGACATTTGGGACCTTTATAGGGCCCTATAAAATACACCTTGTGGAGAACGAGGACTGAATCACAGAATCCAGACCAACAAAAAAAATGAATTGAGACTCGGCCTTGTCTCAGGATGGTAAGTTGGTGGTTGAAGAGATCCCTCTAGTGGTGTGGGGGTTGTGCTTTGGCAAAGTGAGTGGGGTTATATCCTTCCTGTTTGGCCCTGTCTGGGGGTATCATCGGATGGGGCCACAGTGTCTCCTGACCCTTCCTGTCTCAGCCTCCAGTATTTATGCTGCAGTAGTTTGTGTCGGGGGGCTAGGGTCAGTTTGTTATATCTGGAGTACTTCTCCTGTCTTATCCGGTGTCCTGTGTGAATTTAAGTATGCTCTCTCTAATTCTCTCTTTCTTTCTCTCTCTCTCGGAGGACCTGAGCCCGAGGACCATGCCTCAGGACTACCTGGCATGATGACTCCTTGATATCCCCAGTCCACCTGGCCGAGCTGCTGCTCCAGTTTCAACTGTTCTGCCTGCGGCTATGGAATCCTGACCTGTTCACCGGACGTGCTACCTGTCCCAGACCAGCTGTTTTCAACTCTCTAGAGACAGCAGGAGCGGTAGAGATACTCTGAATGATTAGAGATAGAGATACTCTGATCTGGTTAACCAATAACCTTCTATTAGGACAGGAAACAGAGAGGTGAGGTCTAAGACACTGTGTCAGCTGGTTGACCAATAACCTTCTATTAGGACAGGAAACAGAGAGGTGAGGTCTAAGACACTGTGTCAGCTGGTTAACCAATAACCTTCTATTAGAACAGGAAACAGAGAGGTGAGGTCTAAGACACTGTGTCAGCTGGTTAACCAATAACCTTCTATTAGAACAGGAAACAGAGAGGTGAGGTCTAAGACACTGTGTCAGCTGGTTAACCAATAACCTTCTATTAGAACAGGAAACAGGAAACAGAGAGGTGAGGTCTAAGACACTGTGTCAGCTGGTTGACCAATAACCTTCTATTAGAACAGGAAACAGAGAGGTGAGGTCTAAGACACTGTGTCAGCTGGTTAACCAATAACCTTCTATTATAACAGGAAACAGGAAACAGAGAGGTGAGGTCTAAGACACTGTGTCAGCTGGTTGACCAATAACCTTCTATTAGAACAGGAAACAGGAAACAGAGAGGTGAGGTCTAAGACACTGTGTCAGCTGGTTGACCAATAACCTTCTATTAGAACAGGAAACAGAGAGGTGAGGTCTAAGACACTGTCAGCTGGTTAACCAATCACCTTCTATTAGAACAGGAAACAGAGAGGTGAGGTCTAAGACACTGTGTCAGCTGGTTAACCAATAACCTTCTATTAGGACAGGAAACAGGAAACAGAGAGGTGAGGTCTAAGACACTGTGTCAGCTGGTTAACCAATAACCTAGTGGCTGCTCCACTGGATGTCATAAGGTGAAAGCACCAATTTGTAAGTCGCTCTGGATAAGAGCGTCTGCTAAATAACTTAAATGTAAATGTCTATTAGAACAGGAAACAGAGAGGTGAGGTCTAAGACACTGTGTCAGCTGGTTAACCAATAACCTTCTATTAGAACAGGAAACAGAGAGGTGAGGTCTAAGACACTGTGTCAGCTGGTTAACCAATAACCTTCTATTAGGACAGGAAACAGGAAACAGAGAGGTGAGGTCTAAGACACTGTGTCAGCTGGTTAACCAATAACCTTCTATTAGAACAGGAAACAGAGAGGTGAGGTCTAAGACACTGTGTCAGCTGGTTAACCAATCACCTTCTATTAGGACAGGAAACAGAGAGGTGAGGTCTAAGACACTGTGTCAGCTGGTTAACCAATAACCTTCTATTAGAACAGGAAACAGGAAACAGAGAGGTGAGGTCTAAGACACTGTGTCAGCTGGTTAACCAATAACCTTCTATTAGAACAGGAAACAGGAAACAGAGAGGTGAGGTCTAAGACACTGTGTCAGCTGGTTAACCAATAACCTTCTATTAGGACAGGAAACAGAGAGGTGAGGTCTAAGACACTGTGTCAGCTGGTTAACCAATCACCTTCTATTAGGACAGGAAACAGAGAGGTGAGGTCTAAGACACTGTGTCAGCTGGTTAACCAATAACCTTCTATTAGAACAGGAAACAGGAAACAGAGAGGTGAGGTCTAAGACACTGTGTCAGCTGGTTAACCAATAACCTATTAGAACAGGAAACAGAGAGGTGAGGTCTAAGACACTGTCAGCTGGTTAACCAATCACCTTCTATTAGGACAGGAAACAGAGAGGTGAGGTCTAAGACACTGTCAGCTGGTTAACCAATCACCTTCTATTAGAACAGGAAACAGAGAGGTGAGGTCTAAGACACTGTGTCAGCTGGTTAACCAATAACCTTCTATTAGGACAGGAAACAGGAAACAGAGAGGTGAGGTCTAAGACACTGTGTCAGCTGGTTAACCAATAACCTTCTATTAGGACAGGAAACAGGAAACAGAGAGGTGAGGTCTAAGACACTGTGTCAGCTGGTTAACCAATAACCTAGTGGCTGCTCCACTGGATGTCATAAGGTGAAAGCACCAATTTGTAAGTCGCTCTGGATAAGAGCGTCTGCTAAATAACTTAAATGTAAATGTAAATGTCTATTAGAACAGGAAACAGAGAGGTGAGGTCTAAGACACTGTGTCAGCTGGTTAACCAATAACCTTCTATTAGAACAGGAAACAGAGAGGTGAGGTCTAAGACACTGTGTCAGCTGGTTAACCAATAACCTTCTATTAGGACAGGAAACAGGAAACAGAGAGGTGAGGTCTAAGACACTGTGTCAGCTGGTTAACCAATAACCTTCTATTAGAACAGGAAACAGAGAGGTGAGGTCCAGAGCGACTTACAAATTGGTGCATTTAAACGTGTTAACCCTCGCAAGGCTGCAGGCCCAGACGGCATCCCCAGCCGCGCCCTCAGAGCATGCGCAGACCAGCTGGCCGGTGTGTTTACGGACATATTCAATCAATCCCTATACCAGTCTGCTGTTCCCACATGCTTCAAGAGGGCCACCATTGTTCCTGTTCCCAAGAAAGCTAAGGTAACTGAGCTAAACGACTACCGCCCCGTAGCACTCACTTCCGTCATCATGAAGTGCTTTGAGAGACTAGTCAAGGACCATATCACCTCCACCCTACCTGACACCCTAGACCCACTCCAATTTGCTTACCGCCCAAATAGGTCCACAGACGATGCAATCTCAACCACACTGCACACTGCCCTAACCCACCTGGACAAGAGGAATACCTATGTGAGAATGCTGTTCATCGACTACAGCTCGGCATTCAACACCATAGTACCCTCCAAGCTCGTCATCAAGCTCGAGACCCTGGGTCTCGACCCCGCCCTGTGCAACTGGGTACTGGACTTCCTGACGGGCCACCCCCAGGTGGTGAGGGTAGGCAACAACATCTCCTCCCCGCTGATCCTCAACACGGGGGCCCCACAAGGGTGCGTTCTGAGCCCTCTCCTGTACTCCCTGTTCACCCACGACTGCGTGGCCACGCACGCCTCCAACTCAATCATCAAGTTTGCGGACGACACAACAGTGGTAGGCTTGATTACCAACAACGACGAGACGGCCTACAGGGAGGAGGTGAGGGCCCTCGGAGTGTGGTGTCAGGAAAATAACCTCACACTCAACGTCAACAAAACTAAGGAGATGATTGTGGACTTCAGGAAACAGCAGAGGGAACAGTAGTGGAGAGGGTAGCAAGTTTTAAGTTCCTCGGCATACACATCACAGACAAACTGAATTGGTCCACTCACACTGACAGCGTCGTGAAGAAGGCGCAGCAGCGCCTCTTCAACCTCAGGAGGCTGAAGAAATTCGGCTTGTCACCAAAAGCACTCACGAACTTCTACAGATGCACAATCGAGAGCATCCTGGCGGGCTGTATCACCGCCTGGTACGGCAACTGCTCCGCCCTCAACCGTAAGGCTCTCCAGAGGGTAGTGAGGTCTGCACAACGCATCACCGGGGGCAAACTACCTGCCCTCCAGGACACCTACACCACCCGATGTTACAGGAAGGCCATAAAGATCATCAAGGACATCAACCACCCGAACCACTGCCTGTTCACCCCGCTATCATCCAGAAGGCGAGGTCAGTACAGGTGCATCAAAGCTGGGACTGAGAGACTGAAAAACAGCTTCTATCTCAAGGCTATCAGACTGTTAAACAGCCACCATTGAGTGGCTGCTGCCAACACACTGTCATTGACACTGACCCAACTCCAGCCACTTTAATAATGGGAATTGATGGGAAATGATGTAAATATATCACTAGCCACTTTAAACAATGCTACCTTATATAATGTTACTTACCCTACATTATTCATCTCATATGCATACGTATATACTGTACTCTACATCATCGACTGCATCCTTATGTAATACATGTATCACTAGCCACTTTAACTATGCCACTTTGTTTACTTTGTCTACATACTCATCTCATATGTATATACTGTACTCGATACCATCTACTGTATGCTGCTCTGTACCATCACTCACTCATATATCCTTATGTACATATTCTTTATCCCCTTACACTGTGTATAAGACAGTAGTTTTAGAATTGTTAGTTAGATTACTTGTTGGTTATCACTGCATTGTCGGAACTAGAAGCACAAGCATTTCGCTACACTCGCATTAACATCTGCTAACCATGTGTATGTGACAAATAAAATTTGATTTGATTTGATTTAAGACACTGTGTCAGCTGGTTAACCAATCACCTTCTATTAGGACAGGAAACAGAGAGGTGAGGTCTAAGACACTGTGTCAGCTGGTTAACCAATAACCTTCTATTAGAACAGGAAACAGGAAACAGAGAGGTGAGGTCTAAGACATTGTGTCAGCTGGTTAACCAATAACCTTCTATTAGAACAGGAAACAGGAAACAGAGAGGTGAGGTCTAAGACACTGTGTCAGCTGGTTAACCAATAACCTTCTATTAGGACAGGAAACAGAGAGGTGAGGTCTAAGACACTGTGTCAGCTGGTTAACCAATAACCTTCTATTAGGACAGGAAACAGGAAACAGAGAGGTGAGGTCTAAGACACTGTGTCAGCTGGTTAACCAATAACCTAGTGGCTGCTCCACTGGATGTCATAAGGTGAAAGCACCAATTTGTAAGTCGCTCTGGATAAGAGCGTCTGCTAAATAACTTAAATGTAAATGTCTATTAGAACAGGAAACAGAGAGGTGAGGTCTAAGACACTGTGTCAGCTGGTTAACCAATAACCTTCTATTAGAACAGGAAACAGAGAGGTGAGGTCTAAGACACTGTGTCAGCTGGTTAACCAATAACCTTCTATTAGAACAGGAAACAGAGAGGTGAGGTCTAAGACACTGTGTCAGCTGGTTAACCAATAACCTTCTATTAGGACAGGAAACAGGAAACAGAGAGGTGAGGTCTAAGACACTGTGTCAGCTGGTTAACCAATAACCTTCTATTAGAACAGTAAACAGAGAGGTGAGGTCTAAGACACTGTGTCAGCTGGTTAACCAATCACCTTCTATTAGGACAGGAAACAGAGAGGTGAGGTCTAAGACACTGTGTCAGCTGGTTAACCAATAACCTTCTATTAGAACAGGAAACAGGAAACAGAGAGGTGAGGTCTAAGACACTGTGTCAGCTGGTTAACCAATAACCTTCTATTAGAACAGGAAACAGAGAGGTGAGGTCTAAGACACTGTGTCAGCTGGTTAACCAATAACCTTCTATTAGGACAGGAAACAGAGAGGTGAGGTCTAAGACACTGTCAGCTGGTTAACCAATCACCTTCTATTAGGACAGGAAACAGAGAGGTGAGGTCTAAGACACTGTGTCAGCTGGTTAACCAATAACCTTCTATTAGAACAGGAAACAGGAAACAGAGAGGTGAGGTCTAAGACACTGTGTCAGCTGGTTAACCAATCACCTTCTATTAGAACAGGAAACAGAGAGGTGAGGTCTAAGACACTGTGTCAGCTGGTTAACCAATAACCTTCTATTAGAACAGGAAACAGAGAGGTGAGGTCTAAGACACTGTGTCAGCTGGTTGACCAATAACCTTCTATTAGAACAGGAAACAGAGAGGTGAGGTCTAAGACACTGTGTCAGCTGGTTAACCAATAACCTTCTATTAGAACAGGAAACAGAGAGGTGAGGTCTAAGACACTGTGTCAGCTGGTTGACCAATAACCTTCTATTAGGACAGGAAACAGAGAGGTGAGGTCTAAGACACTGTGTCAGCTGGTTAACCAATAACCTTCTATTAGAACAGGAAACAGAGAGGTGAGGTCTAAGACACTGTGTCAGCTGGTTGACCAATAACCTTCTATTAGGACAGGAAACAGAGAGGTGAGGTCTAAGACACTGTGTCAGCTGGTTGACCAATAACCTTCTATTAGAACAGGAAACAGAGAGGTGAGGTCTAAGACACTGTGTCAGCTGGTTGACCAATAACCTTCTATTAGGACAGGAAACAGAGAGGTGAGGTCTAAGACACTGTGTCAGCTGGTTAACCAATAACCTTCTATTAGGACAGGAAACAGAGAGGTGAGGTCTAAGACACTGTGTCAGCTGGTTGACCAATAACCTTCTATTAGGACAGGAAACAGAGGTGAGGTCTAAGACACTGTGTCAGCTGGTTAACCAATAACCTTCTATTAGAACAGGAAACAGGAAACAGAGAGGTGAGGTCTAAGACACTGTGTCAGCTGGTTAACCAATCACCTTCTATTAGGACAGGAAACAGAGAGGTGAGGTCTAAGACACTGTGTCAGCTGGTTGACCAATAACCTTCTATTAGAACAGGAAACAGAGAGGTGAGGTCTAAGACACTGTGTCAGCTGGTTAACCAATAACCTTCTATTAGGACAGGAAACAGAGAGGTGAGGTCTAAGACACTGTGTCAGCTGGTTAACCAATAACCTTCTATTAGGACAGGAAACAGGAAACAGAGAGGTGAGGTCTAAGACACTGTGTCACAATAACTGTGTCCACAGTCTGAAAGCACCAATTTTAACTCTGGATAAACCTTCTATTATGTCTATAAGAACAGGAAACAGAGAGGTGAGGTCTAAGACACTGTGTCAGCTGGTTAACCAATAACCTTCTATTAGAACAGGAAACAGAGAGGTGAGGTCTAAGACACTGTGTCAGCTGGTTAACCAATAACCTTCTATTAGAACAGGAAACAGAGAGGTGAGGTCTAAGACACTGTGTCAGCTGGTTAACCAATAACCTTCTATTAGGACAGGAAACAGGAAACAGAGAGGTGAGGTCTAAGACACTGTGTCAGCTGGTTAACCAATAACCTTCTATTAGAACAGTAAACAGAGAGGTGAGGTCTAAGACACTGTGTCAGCTGGTTAACCAATCACCTTCTATTAGGACAGGAAACAGAGAGGTGAGGTCTAAGACACTGTGTCAGCTGGTTAAGATAACCTTCTATTAGAACAGGAAACAGGAAACAGAGAGGTGAGGTCTAAGACACTGTGTCAGCTGGTTAACCAATAACCTTCTATTAGAACAGGAAACAGAGAGGTGAGGTCTAAGACACTGTGTCAGCTGGTTAACCAATAACCTTCTATTAGGACAGGAAACAGAGAGGTGAGGTCTAAGACACTGTGTCAGCTGGTTAACCAATCACCTTCTATTAGGACAGGAAACAGAGAGGTGAGGTCTAAGACACTGTGTCAGCTGGTTAACCAATAACCTTCTATTAGAACAGGAAACAGGAAACAGAGAGGTGAGGTCTAAGACACTGTGTCAGCTGGTTAACCAATCACCTTCTATTAGAACAGGAAACAGAGAGGTGAGGTCTAAGACACTGTGTCAGCTGGTTAACCAATAACCTTCTATTAGAACAGGAAACAGAGAGGTGAGGTCTAAGACACTGTGTCAGCTGGTTGACCAATAACCTTCTATTAGAACAGGAAACAGAGAGGTGAGGTCTAAGACACTGTGTCAGCTGGTTAACCAATAACCTTCTATTAGAACAGGAAACAGAGAGGTGAGGTCTAAGACACTGTGTCAGCTGGTTAACCAATAACTTCTATTAGGACAGGAAACAGAGAGGTATTAGACACAGCTGGTTAACCAATAACCTTCTATTAGAACAGGAAACAGAGAGGTGAGGTCTAAGACACTGTGTCAGCTGGTTGACCAATAACCTTCTATTAGGACAGGAAACAGAGAGGTGAGGTCTAAGACACTGTGTCAGCTGGTTGACCAATAACCTTCTATTAGAACAGGAAACAGAGAGGTGAGGTCTAAGACACTGTGTCAGCTGGTTGACCAATAACCTTCTATTAGGACAGGAAACAGAGAGGTGAGGTCTAAGACACTGTGTCAGCTGGTTAACCAATAACCTTCTATTAGGACAGGAAACAGAGGTGAGGTCTAAGACACTGTGTCAGCTGGTTGACCAATAACCTTCTATTAGGACAGAAACTGGTCTAAGACACTGTGTCAGCTGGTTAACCAATAACCTTCTATTAGAACAGGAAACAGGAAACAGAGAGGTGAGGTCTAAGACACTGTGTCAGCTGGTTAACCAATCACCTTCTATTAGGACAGGAAACAGAGAGGTGAGGTCTAAGACACTGTGTCAGCTGGTTGACCAATAACCTTCTATTAGAACAGGAAACAGAGAGGTGAGGTCTAAGACACTGTGTCAGCTGGTTAACCAATAACCTTCTATTAGAACAGGAAACAGAGAGGTGAGGTCTAAGACACTGTGTCAGCTGGTTGACCAATAACCTTCTATTAGAACAGGAAACAGGAAACAGAGAGGTGAGGTCTAAGACACTGTGTCAGCTGGTTAACCAATAACCTTCTATTAGGACAGGAAACAGAGAGGTGAGGTCTAAGACACTGTGTCAGCTGGTTAACCAATAACCTTCTATTAGAACAGGAAACAGGAAACAGAGAGGTGAGGTCTAAGACACTGTGTCAGCTGGTTAACCAATAACCTATTAGAACAGGAAACAGAGAGGTGAGGTCTAAGACACTGTGTCAGCTGGTTAACCAATAACCTTCTATTATAACAGGAAACAGGAAACAGAGAGGTGAGGTCTAAGACACTGTGTCAGCTGGTTAACCAATAACCTTCTATTAGGACAGGAAACAGAGAGGTGAGGTCTAAGACACTGTGTCAGCTGGTTAACCAATAACCTTCTATTAGGACAGGAAACAGGAAACAGAGAGGTGAGGTCTAAGACACTGTGTCAGCTGGTTAACCAATAACCTTCTATTAGAACAGGAAACAGAGAGGTGAGGTCTAAGACACTGTGTCAGCTGGTTAACCAATAACCTTCTATTAGGACAGGAAACAGAGAGGTGAGGTCTAAGACACTGTGTCAGCTGGTTAACCAATAACCTTCTATTAGAACAGGAAACAGAGAGGTGAGGTCTAAGACACTGTGTCAGCTGGTTAACCAATCACCTTCTATTAGGACAGGAAACAGAGAGGTGAGGTCTAAGACACTGTGTCAGCTGGTTAACCAATAACCTTCTATTAGGACAGGAAACAGGAAACAGAGAGGTGAGGTCTAAGACACTGTGTCAGCTGGTTAACCAATCACCTTCTATTAGAACAGGAAACAGAGAGGTGAGGTCTAAGACACTGTGTCAGCTGGTTAACCAATAACCTTCTATTAGGACAGGAAACAGAGAGGTGAGGTCTAAGACACTGTGTCAGCTGGTTATTTGTCACTCTACCTTGCACAGTTTAGTGGCGGTGAAGCTGGTAGCCATAGAGATGATTGGGATATAGACAGATCCAAGGATAGCTAGCTTCCTCTGAGAAGGGCAGGTAAGCCAGGAGGTTAGGCAGCAAGCTAAGAGAGATGCTCATTCTCACAGACAGACAAGACTTTCTCTCTGTCTCACACACCCCCAAGTCCCCTGGTCGTACCTGTGGGCTTGGTGCTGGCGCTGTAGGGTGGGGGGAGAACGCTGGCCGTTATGACCCCGCCCACTGATACCAGCCCTGCGTTGTTGTACCTACCTGAGACGCATGGTAACACATTAACACTGCTACACACACACACACACACACCCTACTGAACCATGCCAAGTCTGCAGTCTGAACTCAGAGCATAGTGAGAGGAACAGAATTAAAAACGCTACCACTCTCTCTTCCCTTTCCTGATCTCTCTTGTTATCTGTCACAGAAGAGGCACTGAGGTGAGGAGGTCTACGTTTAAAAGGGCAAGAACAGACCAATAGGAACGTTGTCAGCGAGTGGTCGTCCAATCACCTCTCACCACATTTTCTGTTCTTTTCCCGACAATTTTTTTTTTTTATTGTTGGTCAACACCCAGCAGAGGTGGTCTACTGCACACGGTCAATGTAGGTGGTCTACTGCACACGGTCAATGTAGGTGGTCTACTGCACACGGTCAATGTAGGTGGTCTACTGCACACGGTCAATGTAGGTGGTCTACTGCACACGGTCAATGTAGGTGGTCTACTGCACACGGTCAACGTAGGTGGTCTACTGCACACGGTCAACGTAGGTGGTCTACTGCACACGGTCAACGTAGGTGGTCTACTGCACACGGTCAACGTAGGTGGTCTACTGCACACGGTCAACGTAGGTGGTCTACTGCACACGGTCAACGTAGGTGGTCTACTGCACACGGTCAACGAGGTGGTCTACTGCACACGGTCAACGTAGGTGGTCTACTGCACACGGTCAACGTAGGTGGTCTACTGCACACGGTCAACGTAGGTGGTCTACTGCACACGGTCAACGTAGGTGGTCTACTGCACACGGTCAATGTAGGTGGTCTACTGCACACGGTCAATGTAGGTGGTCTACTGCACACGGTCAATGTAGGTGGTCTACTGCACACGGTCAATGTAGGTGGTCTACTGCACACGGTCAATGTAGGTGGTCTACTGCACACGGTCAATGTAGGTGGTCTACTGCACACGGTCAATGTAGGTGGTCTACTGCACACGGTCAATGTAGGTGGTCTACTGCACACGGTCAATGTAGGTGGTCTACTGCACACGGTCAATGTAGGTGGTCTACTGCACACGGTCAATGTAGGTGGTCTACTGCACACGGTCAATGTAGGTGGTCTACTGCACACGGTCAATGTAGGTGGTCTACTGCACACGGTCAATGTAGGTGGTCTACTGCACACGGTCAATGTAGGTGGTCTACTGCACACGGTCAATGTAGGTGGTCTACTGCACACGGTCAATGTAGGTGGTCTACTGCACACGGTCAATGTAGGTGGTCTACTGCACACGGTCAATGTAGGTGGTCTACTGCACACGGTCAATGTAGGTGGTCTACTGCACACGGTCAATGTAGGTGGTCTACTGCACACGGTCAATGTAGGTGGTCTACTGCACACGGTCAATGTAGGTGGTCTACTGCACACGGTCAATGTAGGTGGTCTACTGCACACGGTCAATGTAGGTGGTCTGTGTTTAGTATTCAGGTGGTCTGTGTTTAGTATTCAGGTGGTCTGTGTTTAGTATTCAGGTGGTCTGTGTTTAGTATTCAGGTGGTCTGTGTTTAGTATTCAGGTGGTCTGTGTTTAGTATTCAGGTGGTCTGTGTTTAGTATTCAGGTGGTCTGTGTTTAGTATTCAGGTGGTCTGTGTTTAGTATTCAGGTGGTCTGTGTTTAGTATTCAGGTGGTCTGTGTTTAGTATTCAGGTGGTCTGTGTTTAGTATTCAGGTGGTCTGTGTTTAGTATTCAGGTGGTCTGTGTTATGGTAGGTGTTTAGTATTCAGGTGGTCTTACTCGGTGCGATGGTGGCGTGAGGTCTGCAGGGGGGAATGGGGTAGGGTACTGGCCGCTGAGGGTTGTAGGACGACGGAGACTGGAGGAGAGAGGAAGAAAAACAAACATAATGAATCTGACTCACTGACCAATCAAAATAATGAATCTGACTCACTGACCAATCAAAATAATGAATCTGACTTCCTGAAGACGAAAACTAAGTCTCACAGTGGTTCGATTAAACTTTTGTCCTTTTAAAATATTTTTTAATATTTTTTAATATATTTTTTTACAAAAATTGTATAAATAGATCTTGTGAAAGGTGATCATTCATGTGTCTTCCCAAATGGTACCATATTCCCTAGATAGTGAGCCCGGGTCAAAAGTAGTGCAAGGGAATTAGGGTGCCATTTTGGACTCGTACCAGACTTGTTTTGAAATAAAGAGCTCCACCTAGTGGTTGAGAATGACAGTACAGCCTGGTCCTTACTGGTTTGAATGGTCCAATGATGCGGGCTGCGATGCCTTTCCCCTCGGTGTTGGCAGGGGTCTCCTCTCCCTCCTTCTTTGCAGGAGTTCCCTGACAGGAGAAATAGAAAACAAAATGGTTGTTGTGTCATCTCCATGACGATACCGTACTGACATTTATAAAATGTTAAAATTAGGCCATACAAAGTTGATTGACTTTTCAACGGATGCCACTCCTCACATTTCTCAGAAAATAAAATACATCTGAAAAGTACCATTAAAAAAAAAAATGTCCTCGAGCATCAAGTAGGGATCCACAACTTCCTCTTTTATTATGGAAACCGAACGGTGCCTCAGACTCAGCTACGGCAAACTTTCAATGACGTTATCCCACTTTTGAAACCAATGGGGTCTTGACGAGGTCACTACTATGGAGTGATGTCAGTGCCAACAGAAATTGTATTTGAATTTTATACATTTGAATTTGTATTAGGATATTGAATTTGAATTTAACATTTGTGAATGTTTAATTACACAAATTGAACTTTTATTTCCTGATTTGAAACTGAATTGAATGAATATTAAATTCAGTTTAAAAATACAATTTCAATTTAATCTGATATTCAAATTCAATATGTATATAGTCAATATGTTAAATATTGCATTCATTGTCTGTGTATCAAGTTTACAAACTATAGAGGAGAACACATAGAATCAAACGGTCTCTGTGGTAACCAGAGACAACATCCTGGTACTTTGCCAGCCAGGAATGGTAGAGGAGGAGAACACATAGAATCAAACGGTCTCTGTGGTAACCAGAGACAACATCCTGGTACTTTGCCAGCCAGGAATGGTAGAGGAGGAGAACACATAGAATCAAACGGTCTCTGTGGTAACCAGAGACAACATCCTGGTACTTTGCCAGCCAGGAATGGTAGAGGAGGAGAACACATAGAATCAAACGGTCTCTGTGGTAACCAGAGACAACATCCTGGTACTTTGCCAGCCAGGAATGGTAGAGGAGGAGAACACATAGAATCAAACGGTCTCTGTGGTAACCAGAGACAACATCCTGGTACTTTGCCAGCCAGGAATGGTAGAGGAGGAGAACACATAGAATCAAACGGTCTCTGTGGTAACCAGAGACAACATCCTGGTACTTTGCCAGCCAGGAATGGTAGAGGAGGAGAACACATAGAATCAAACGGTCTCTGTGGTAACCAGAGACAACATCCTGGTACTTTGCCAGCCAGGAATGGTAGAGGAGGAGAACACATAGAATCAAACGGTCTCTGTGGTAACCAGAGACAACATCCTGGTACTTTGCCAGCCAGGAATGGTAGAGGAGGAGAACACATAGAATCAAACGGTCTCTGTGGTAACCAATTTGACCCCCATAAGAAAATAGCTGAATAGCCCTGTCAAAGGATAGGCAATCCACTCCTTATTTAATCTTGCTCTTGTGACTGACTGGGTTCGAACCAGGTGTCCTGCATGTTACAAGACTGTGTTAGCCCACTTACAGTGGGGAAATGCAAATGAATTACTTAAAAATCATACAATGTAATTTTGGGATTTTTGTTTTAGATTCCGTCTCTCACAGCTGAAGTGTACCTATGATCGAAATTACAGACCTCTACATGCTTTGTAAGTAGGAGAACCTACAAAATCGGCAGTGTATCAAATACTTGTTCTCCTCACTGTATCTAAAGCCTATAGGTATAAGTTCAGGAAGCTCAGGTAAAAGACGATACGCTGCTTGCTTAACGAGTACCCCCCTGATTCAGCTCATAGCCGAGACTTGAACTCAGGACCTCTGACTCGGCAAACACACGTGACCGCCCTCCTGAAGCAATCCAACCCATCGTGCTATTAAAAAAAGGCCTTCTTTAATTACGCAAGTGGTAACACTTCAGACTGAGGAGTATCACAGATGCCCGTCTGTTACACCAAGTCTTTAAGACCCAGCAAGGATACTCATCAAAAGAGCGTGGTTTGACTGAGACCTGAAGACGTGTTAGTTTGTGTTAGATGTGTTGGTTTCAAGTCTCCAGCAATGGTAGTCATTAGATTAACATGTGTCTAACTGGGTTAAGACTAATAGAAATTAAAAATTAAAGAATTCAAATACAATTCCTGTTGGTACTGAAATCGCTCCATACACTAAGTGTTGAACTAAGGATACTATAGTATTTTTATTTTTTTACAAGCTGGTCTTACTGACAGACAACGTGTGGCGGGGGCCCCATTCATTTTCAATGAATCCTAGGTTCCAGCTGGAGGATCTGCAGCGCTCGTGGAAGCCGCTCAGCTGAAGCGTAGAAAATAGGATTCTGTCAAATTGGGCTACTTTGAAAAAAAACGATGTTGTGGGTGAAAATGTACTGGTTGCGGATTGCAGGTTTTTTGGGCTATTTCTATTTCCAAGTTGCACTGCTGCAACATGGCCTTTCTCTTACAAATATACAGTCGAAAGTTTGGACACACCTAGTCATTCCAGGGCTTTTCTTCATGTTGACCATTATCTAGTCATTCCAGGGCTTTTCTTCATGTTGACCATTATCTAGTCATTCCAGGGCTTTTCTTTATGTTGACCATTATCTAGTCATTCCAGGGCTTTTCTTCATGTTGACCATTATCTAGTCATTCCAGGGCTTTTCTTTATGTAGACTATTATCTAGTCATTCCAGGGCTTTTCTTCATGTTGACCATTATCTAGTCATTCCAGGGCTTTTCTTTGTTGACCATTATCTAGTCATTCCAGGGCTTTTCTTCATGTTGACCATTATCTAGTCATTCCAGGGCTTTTCTTTATGTTGACCATTATCTAGTCATTCCAGGGATTTTCTTCATGTTGACCATTATCTAGTCATTCCAGGGCTTTTCTTTATGTTGACTATTATCTAGTCATTCCAGGGCTTTTCTTCATGTTGACCATTATCTAGTCATTCCAGGGCTTTTCTTCATGTTGACCATTATCTAGTCATTCCAGGGCTTTTCTTCATGTTGACCATTATCTAGTCATTCCAGGGCTTTTCTTCATGTTGACCATTATCTAGTCATTGCAGGGCTTTTCTTTATGTTGACCATTATCTAGTCATTCCAGGGCTTTTCTTCATGTTGACCATTATCTAGTCATTCCAGGGCTTTTCTTTATGTTGACCATTATCTAGTCATTCCAGGGCTTTTCTTTATGTTGACCATTATCTTGTCATTCCAGGGCTTTTCTTTATGTTGACCATTATCTAGTCATTCCAGGGCTTTTCTTTATGTTGACCATTATCTAGTCATTCCAGGGCTTTTCTTCAAGTTGACCATTATCTAGTCATTCCAGGGCTTTTCTTCATGTTGACCATTATCTAGTCATTCCAGGGCTTTTCTTCATGTTGACCATTATCTAGTCATTCCAGGGCTTTTCTTCAAGTTGACCATTATCTAGTCATTCCAGGGCTTTTCTTCAAGTTGACCATTATCTAGTCATTCCATGGCTTTTCTTTATGTTGACCATTATCTAGTCATTCCAGGGCTTTTCTTCATGTTGACCATTATCTAGTCATTCCAGGGCTTTTCTTCAAGTTGACCATTATCTAGTCATTCCAGGGCTTTTCTTCAAGTTGACCATTATCTAGTAATTCCAGGGCTTTTCTTCAAGTTTACCATTATCTAGTCATTCCAGGGCTTTTCTTCATGTTGACCATTATCTAGTCATTCCAGGGCTTTTCTTCATGTTGACCATTATCTAGTCATTCCAGGGCTTTTCTTCAAGTTGACCATTATCTAGTCATTCCAGGGCTTTTCTTCAAGTTGACCATTATCTAGTCATTCCAGGGCTTTTCTTTATGTTGACCATTATCTAGTCATTCCAGGGCTTTTCTTCATGTTGACCATTATCTAGTCATTCCAGGGCTTTTCTTCAAGTTGACCATTATCTAGTCATTCCAGGGCTTTTCTTCATGTTGACCATTATCTAGTCATTCCAGGGCTTTTCTTCAAGTTGACCATTATCTAGTCATTCCAGGGCTTTTCTTCAAGTTGACCATTATCTAGTCATTCCAGGGCTTTTCTTCAAGTTGACCATTATCTAGTCATTCCAGGGCTTTTCTTCAAGTTGACCATTATCTAGTCATTCCAGGGCTTTTCTTCATGTTGACCATTATCTAGTCATTCCAGGGCTTTTCTTCAAGTTGACCATTATCTAGTCATTCCAGGGCTTTTCTTCAAGTTGACCATTATCTAGTCATTCCAGAGCTTTTCTTCATGTTGACCATTATCTACATTGTAGAGTAATAGTGAAGACATCAACATTAAAAATCTCAATAACACATATGGAATAATGTAGTAACCAAAAAAAAAAAAGAGTTAAATTATTTAATTAGATTTAATTACATTATTAAACAAATCATTTAGCTGATATGATCCATCAACTGATTAGATTTAGTCATTAGCACATTCAAGGATGTCCCAGCCTTCCGATATCGAGTAATGTTTAGGCCTATTCACTAGTAATGAAATCACGGAAGCAAATCAGAACTAGTTCAATAAGAAATGCTTGCCTTGATGACAGCTTTGCACTCTTGGCATTCTCTCAACCAGCTTCAAGAGGAATGCTTTTCCAACAGTCTTGAAGGAGTTCCACACATATGCTGACGTACTGCCAAGTTCTCTAAAACAACGGAGGTGGCTTATGGTAGAGAATTGAACATTAAATTCTCTGGCAACAGCTCTGGTGGACATTCCTGCAGTCAGCATGGCAACTGCACGCTCCCTCAAAACTTGAGACATCTGTTGCATTGTGTTGTGTGACAATACAGCACATTTTAGAGTGGCCTGTTTTTTTTGTCCCCAGCACAAGGTGCACCTGTGTAATGATCATGCTGTTTAATCAGCTTGGCAAAGGAGAAACGCTCACAAACAGGGATGTAAATAACTTTAAGAGAAAATTTAAGAGAAAAAAAAGCATTTTGTGTGTATGGAACATTTCTGGGATCCTTTATTTCAGCCCATGAAACATGGAACCAACACTTTGCATGTTGCTTTCATATTTTTGTTCAGTATAGATGCGCACACACACACACACACACACACACACACACACACACACACGTAGGTTATATTACTTACAGGGAAGGTGCCAGTGGTCTGGCTGGGCTTGCCTTTAGGGTAAGGGTTCCCTGGGATCATCCCACATGAAGAGATCATGGCTACTGGAGCCTTGCAGCCCACCTTACACACCTAGAATACAGTGTGCCATAACATGACATAACACACCTAGAATACATGACATTACACACCTAGAATACATGACATTACACACCTAGAATACATGACATAACACACCTAGAATACATGACATTACACACCTAGAATACATTATGACATAACACACCTAGAATACATAACATTACACACCTAGAATACATGACATAACACACCTAGAATACATGACATTACACACCTAGAATACATGACATTACACACCTAGAATACATGACATAACACACCTAGAATACATGACATTACACACCTAGAATACATGACATTACACACCTAGAATACATGACATAACACACCTAGAATACATGACATAACACACCTAGAATACATTATGACATAACATGACATTACACACCTAGAATACATGACATAACATGACATTACACACCTAGAATACATGACATAACACACCTAGAATACATTATGACATAACATGACATTACACACCTAGAATACATGACATAACACACCTAGAATACAGTATGACATAACACACCTAGAATACATGACATTACACACCTAGAATACATGACATAACATGACATAACACACCTAGAATACATGACATAACACACCTAGAATACATGACATAACATGACATAACACACCTAGAATACATGACATAACACACCTAGAATACATGACATAACACACCTAGAATACATGACATTACACACCTAGAATACATGACATTACACACCTAGAATACATGACATTACACACCTAGAATACATGACATAACACACCTAGAATACATGACATTACACACCCAGAATACATGACATAACATGACATAACACACCTAGAATACATAACACACCTAGAATACATGACATTACACACCTAGAATACAGTATGACATAACATGACATAACACACCTAGAATACATTATGACATAACATGACATAACACACCTAGAATACATAACACACCTAGAATACATGACATTACACACCTAGAATACATGACATAACACACCTAGAATACATGACATTACACACCTAGAATACATGACATAACATGACATAACACACCTAGAATACATGACATAACATGACATAACACACCTAGAATACATGACATAACATGACATAACACACCTAGAATACATGACATTACACACCTAGAATACATGACATAACATGACATAACACACCTAGAATATGAATAACATGACATAACACACCTAGAATACATGACATAACACACCTAGAATACAGAATACACCTAGACATAACACACCTAGAATACATGACATAACACACCTAGAATACATTATGACATAACACACCTAGAATACATAACATAACACACCTAGAATACATGACATAACATGACATAACACACCTAGAATACATGACATAACACACCTAGAATACATGACATAACACACCTAGAATACATGACATAACATGACATAACACACCTAGAATACATGACATAACATGACATAACACACCTAGAATACATGACATAACACACCTAGAATACATGACATAACACACCTAGAATACATGACATAACACACCTAGAATACATGACATAACATGACATAACACACCTAGAATACATGACATAACACACCTAGAATACATGACATAACATGACATAACACACCTAGAATACATGACATAACATGACATAACACACCTAGAATACATGACATAACACACCTAGAATACATGACATAACACACCTAGAATACATGACATAACATGACATAACACACCTAGAATACATGACATAACATGACATAACACACCTAGAATACATGACATAACACACCTAGAATACATGACATAACACACCTAGAATACATTATGACATAACACACCTAGAATACATGACATAACACACCTAGAATACATTATGACATAACACACCTAGAATACATGACATTACATGACATTACACACCTAGAATACATGACATTACATGACATTACACACCTAGAATACATGACATAACACACCTAGAATACATGACATAACATGACATTACACACCTAGAATACATGACATTACACACCTAGAATACATGACATAACACACCTAGAATACATGACATAACACACCTAGAATACATGACATTACACACCTAGAATACATGACATTACACACCTAGAATACATGACATTACACACCTAGAATACATGACATAACACACCTAGAATACATGACATAACACACCTAGAATACATGACATTACACACCCAGAATACATGACATAACATGACATAACACACCTAGAATACATAACACACCTAGAATACATGACATTACACACCTAGAATACAGTATGACATAACATGACATAACACACCTAGAATACATTATGACATAACATGACATAACACACCTAGAATACATAACACACCTAGAATACATGACATTACACACCTAGAATACATGACATAACACACCTAGAATACATGACATTACACACCTAGAATACATGACATAACATGACATAACACACCTAGAATACATGACATAACATGACATAACACACCTAGAATACATGACATAACATGACATAACACACCTAGAATACATGACATAACACACCTAGAATACATGACATAACACACCTAGAATACATGACATAACACACCTAGAATACATGACATAACACACCTAGAATACATTATGACATAACACACCTAGAATACATAACATAACACACCTAGAATACATGACATAACATGACATAATACACCTAGAATACATGACATAACACACCTAGAATACATGACATAACACACCTAGAATACATGACATAACATGACATAACACACCTAGAATACATGACATAACATGACATAACACACCTAGAATACATGACATAACACACCTAGAATACATGACATAACACACCTAGAATATGAATAACACACCTAGAATACATGACATAACATGACATAACACACCTAGAATACATGACATAACACACCTAGAATACATGACATAACATGACATAACACACCTAGAATACATGACATAACATGACATAACACACCTAGAATACATGACATAACACACCTAGAATACATGACATAACACACCTAGAATACATGACATAACATGACATAACACACCTAGAATACATGACATAACATGACATAACACACCTAGAATACATGACATAACACACCATAACACACCTAGAATACATTATGACATAACACACCTAGAATACATGACATAACACACCTAGAATACATTATGACATAACACACCTAGAATACATGACATTACATGACATTACACACCTAGAATACATGACATTACATGACATTACACACCTAGAATACATGACATAACACACCTAGAATACATGACATAACATGACATTACACACCTAGAATACATGACATTACACACCTAGAATACATGACATAACATGACATTACACACCTAGAATACATGACATTACACACCTAGAATACATGACATTACATGACATTACACACCTAGAATACATGACATAACACACCTAGAATACATGACATAACACACCTAGAATACATGACATTACACACCTAGAATACATGACATTACACACCTAGAATACATTATGACATAACACACCTAGAATACATGACATAACACACCTAGAATACATGACATTACACACCTAGAATACATTATGACATTACACACCTAGAATACATGACATAACACACCTAGAATACATTATGACATAACACACCTAGAATACATTATGACATAACACACCTAGAATACATGACATAACACACCTAGAATACATGACATTACACACCTAGAATACATGACATAACACACCTAGAATACATGACATGACACACCTAGAATACATTATGACATAACACACCTAGAATACATGACATTACACACCTAGAATACATGACATAACATGACATTACACACCTAGAATACATTATGACATAACATGACATTACACACCTAGAATACATGACATAACACACCTAGAATACATAACATGACATTACACACCTAGAATACATGACATTACATGACATTACACACCTAGAATACATGACATAACACACCTAGAATACAGTATGACATAACACACCTAGAATACATGACATAACATGACATTACACACCTAGAATACATTATGACATAACATGACATTACACACCTAGAATACATGACATTACACACCTAGAATACATGACATTACACACCTAGAATACATGACATAACATGACATTACACACCTAGAATACAGTATGACATAACATGCCATAACACACCTAGAATACATTATGACATAACATGACATTACACACCTAGAATACATGACATAACACACCTAGAATACATGACATAACATGACATAACACACCTAGAATACATGACATTACACACCTAGAATACATGACATAACATTACACACCTAGAATACATGACATAACATGACATAACACACCTAGAATACATGACATTACACACCTAGAATACATGACATAACATGACATAACACACCTAGAATACATGACATAACATGACATAACACACCTAGAATACATGACATAACATGACATAACACACCTAGAATACATAACATAACATGACATAACACACCTAGAATACATGACATAACACACCTAGAATACATTTTGACATAACACACCTAGAATACATGACATTACACACCTAGAATACATGACATTACACACCTAGAATATATGACATTACACACCTAGAATATATAACATTACACACCTAGAATACATGACATAACATGACATTACACACCTAGAATACATTATGACATAACACACCTAGAATACATGACATAACATGACATAACACACCTAGAATACATGACATAACATGACATAACACACCTAGAATACATGACATACCATGACATTACACACCTAGAATACATTATGACATAACATGACATTACACACCTAGAATACATGACATTACACACCTAGAATACATTATGACATAACACACCTAGAATACATGACATACCATGACATTACACACCTAGAATACATTATGACATAACATGACATTACACACCTAGAATACATGACATTACACACCTAGAATACATTATGACATAACACACCTAGAATACATGACATTACACACCTAGAATACATGACATAACACACATAGAATACGGTATGACATAACACACCTAGAATACATGACATAACACACCTAGAATACATAACATGACATGACATAACACACCTAGAATACATGACATAACACACCTAGAATACATGACATAACATGACATAACACACCTAGAATACATGACATAACATGACATAACACACCTAGAATACATGACATTACACACCTAGAATACATGACATAACACACCTAGAATACATGACATTACACACCTAGAATACATGACATAACACACCTAGAATACAGTATGACATAACACACCTAGAATACAGTATGACATAACACACCTAGAATACATGACATAACATGACATAACACACCTAGAATACATGACATTACACACCTAGAATACATGACATAACACACCTAGAATACATTATGACATAACACACCTAGAATACATGACATAACACACCTAGAATACATGACATAACACACCTAGAATACAGTATGACATAACACACCTAGAATACATTATGACATAACATGACATTACACACCTAGAATACATGACATAACACACCTAGAATACATGACATAACATGACATAACACACCTAGAATACATGACATAACACACCTAGAATACATGACATAACACACCTAGAATACATTATGACATAACACACCTAGAATACATGACATTACACACCTAGAATACATTATGACATAACATGACATTACACACCTAGAATACATGACATAACACACCTAGAATACATGACATTACACACCTAGAATACATTATGACATAACATGACATTACACACCTAGAATACATTATGACATAACATGACATTACACACCTAGAATACATTATGACATAACATGACATTACACACCTAGAATACATGACATAACACACCTAGAATACATAACATGACATGACATAACACACCTAGAATACATGACATAACACACCTAGAATACATGACATAACATGACATAACACACCTAGAATACATGACATAACATGACATAACACACCTAGAATACATGACATAACACACCTAGAATACATAACATGACATGACATAACACACCTAGAATACATGACATAACACACCTAGAATACATGACATAACACACCTAGAATACAGTATGACATAACACACCTAGAATACATGACATAACATGACATTACACACCTAGAATATATGACATTACACACCTAGAATACATGACATAACACACCTAGAATACATGACATAACATGACATAACACACCTAGAATACATGACATAACATGACATAACACACCTAGAATACATGACATTACACACCTAGAATACATGACATAACATGACATTACACACCTAGAATACATGACATAACATGACATAACACACCTAGAATACATGACATAACATGACATAACACACCTAGAATACATGACATAACACACCTAGAATACATGACATAACACACCTAGAATACAGTATGACATAACACACCTAGAATACATGACATAACATGACATAACACACCTAGAATACATTATGACATAACACACCTAGAATACATAACATTACACACCTAGAATACATGACATAACACACCTAGAATACATGACATAACACACCTAGAATACATGACATAACACACCTAGAATACATGACATAACATGACATTACACACCTAGAATACATGACATAACACACCTAGAATACATTATGACATAACATGACATTACACACCTAGAATACATGACATAACACACCTAGAATACAGTATGACATAACACACCTAGAATACATGACATTACACACCTAGAATACATGACATAACATGACATAACACACCTAGAATACATGACATAACACACCTAGAATACATGACATAACATGACATAACACACCTAGAATACATGACATAACACACCTAGAATACATGACATTACACACCTAGAATACATGACATTACACACCTAGAATACATGACATAACACACCTAGAATACATGACATTACACACCTAGAATACATGACATTACACACCTAGAATACATGACATTACACACCTAGAATACATGACATAACACACCTAGAATACATGACATTACACACCCAGAATACATGACATAACATGACAGAATACATAACACACCTAGAATACATTAACACACCTAGAATACATGACATTACACACCTAGAATACAGTATGACATAACATGACATAACACACCTAGAATACATTATGACATAACATGACATAACACACCTAGAATACATAACACACCTAGAATACATGACATTACACACCTAGAATACATGACATAACACACCTAGAATACATGACATTACACACCTAGAATACATGACATAACACACCTAGAATACATGACATAACACACCTAGAATACATTATGACATAACATGACATAACACACCTAGAATACATGACATTACACACCTAGAATACATGACATAACACACCTAGAATACATGACATTACACACCTAGAATACATTATGACATAACATAACACACCTAGAATACATGACATAACACACCTAGAATACATGACATTACACACCTAGAATACATGACATAACACACCTAGAATACATGACATAACACACCTAGAATACATGACATTACACACCTAGAATACATTATGACATAACATAACACACCTAGAATACATGACATAACACACCTAGAATACATGACATTACACACCTAGAATACATGACATTACACACCTAGAATACATTATGACATAACATAACACACCTAGAATACATGACATAACACACCTAGAATACATGACATACAACACACCTAGAATACATAACATAACACACCTAGAATACATGACATAACACACCTAGAATACATGACATAACACACCTAGAATACATGACATAACACACCTAGAATACATGACATAACACCTAGAATACATAACATTACACACCTAGAATAGAATAACATTATGACATAACACACCTAGAATACATGACATAACACACCTAGAATACATGACATAACACACCTAGAATACATGACATAACACACCTAGAATACATGACATAACACACCTAGAATACATGACATAACATGACATTACACACCTAGAATACATGACATAACATGACATAACACACCTAGAATACATGACATAACATGACATAACACACCTAGAATACATGACATAACATGACATAACACACCTAGAATACATAACATAACACACCTAGAATACATGACATAACACACCTAGAATACATGACATAACACACCTAGAATACATGACATAACACACCTAGAATACATTACATAACATGACATAACACACCTAGAATACATGACATAACACACCTAGAATACATGACATAACATGACATAACACACCTAGAATACATGACATAACATGACATAACACACCTAGAATACATGACATAACACACCTAGAATACATGACATAACATGACATAACACACCTAGAATACATGACATAACACACCTAGAATACATGACATAACACACCTAGAATACATGACATAACATGACATAACACACCTAGAATACATGACATAACATGACATAACACACCTAGAATACATGACATAACACACCTAGAATACATGACATAACACACCTAGAATACATTATGACATAACACACCTAGAATACATGACATAACACACCTAGAATACATTATGACATAACACACCTAGAATACATGACATTACATGACATTACACACCTAGAATACATGACATTACATGACATTACACACCTAGAATACATGACATAACACACCTAGAATACATGACATAACATGACATTACACACCTAGAATACATGACATTACACACCTAGAATACATGACATTACATGACATTACACACCTAGAATACATGACATAACACACCTAGAATACATGACATAACACACATAGAATACATGACATAACACACCTAGAATACATGACATAACACACCTAGAATACATGACATAACACACCTAGAATACATGACATAACATGACATTACACACCTAGAATACATGACATAACACACCTAGAATACATTATGACATAACATGACATTACACACCTAGAATACATGACATAACACACCTAGAATACAGTATGACATAACACACCTAGAATACATGACATTACACACCTAGAATACATGACATAACATGACATAACACACCTAGAATACATGACATAACACACCTAGAATACATGACATAACATGACATAACACACCTAGAATACATGACATAACACACCTAGAATACATGACATTACACACCTAGAATACATGACATTACACACCTAGAATACATGACATAACACACCTAGAATACATGACATTACACACCTAGAATACATGACATTACACACCTAGAATACATGACATTACACACCTAGAATACATGACATAACACACCTAGAATACATGACATTACACACCCAGAATACATGACATAACATGACATAACACACCTAGAATACATAACACACCTAGAATACATGACATTACACACCTAGAATACAGTATGACATAACATGACATAACACACCTAGAATACATTATGACATAACATGACATAACACACCTAGAATACATAACACACCTAGAATACATGACATTACACACCTAGAATACATGACATAACACACCTAGAATACATGACATTACACACCTAGAATACAGTATGACATAACACACCTAGAATACATGACATTACACACCTAGAATACATGACATAACATGACATAACACACCTAGAATACATGACATTACACACCTAGAATACATAACATAACATGACATAACACACCTAGAATACATGACATTACACACCTAGAATACATGACATAACACACCTAGAATACATGACATAACACACCTAGAATACATTATGACATAACATAACACACCTAGAATACATGACATTACACACCTAGAATACATGACATAACACACCTAGAATACATGACATTACACACCTAGAATACATTATGACATAACATAACACACCTAGAATACATGACATAACACACCTAGAATACATGACATTACACACCTAGAATACATGACATAACACACCTAGAATACATGACATAACACACCTAGAATACATGACATTACACACCTAGAATACATTATGACATAACATAACACACCTAGAATACATGACATAACACACCTAGAATACATGACATTACACACCTAGAATACATGACATTACACACCTAGAATACATTATGACATAACATAACACACCTAGAATACATTATGACATAACACACCTAGAATACATGACATAACACACCTAGAATACATAACATAACACACCTAGAATACATGACATAACACACCTAGAATACATGACATAACACACCTAGAATACATGACATAACACACCTAGAATACATGACATAACACACCTAGAATACATAACATTACACACCTAGAATACATTATGACATAACACACCTAGAATACATGACATAACACACCTAGAATACATGACATAACACACCTAGAATACATGACATAACACACCTAGAATACATGACATAACATGACATTACACACCTAGAATACATGACATAACATGACATAACACACCTAGAATACATGACATAACATGACATAACACACCTAGAATACATGACATAACACACCTAGAATACATGACATAACACACCTAGAATACATGACATAACACACCTAGAATACATTACATAACATGACATAACACACCTAGAATACATGACATAACACACCTAGAATACATGACATGAATAACACCTAGAATACATGACATAACATGACATAACACACCTAGAATACATGACATAACACACCTAGAATACATGACATAACATGACATAACACACCTAGAATACATGACATAACACACCTAGAATACATGACATAACACACCTAGAATACATGACATAACATGACATAACACACCTAGAATACATGACATAACATGACATAACACACCTAGAATACATGACATAACACACCTAGAATACATGACATAACACACCTAGAATACATTATGACATAACACACCTAGAATACATGACATAACACACCTAGAATACATTATGACATAACACACCTAGAATACATGACATTACATGACATTACACACCTAGAATACATGACATTACATGACATTACACACCTAGAATACATGACATAACACACCTAGAATACATGACATAACATGACATTACACACCTAGAATACATGACATTACACACCTAGAATACATGACATAACATGACATTACACACCTAGAATACATGACATTACACACCTAGAATACATGACATTACATGACATTACACACCTAGAATACATGACATAACACACCTAGAATACATGACATAACACACCTAGAATACATGACATTACACACCTAGAATACATGACATTACACACCTAGAATACATGACATAACACACCTAGAATACATGACATAACACACCTAGAATACATGACATTACACACCTAGAATACATTATGACATTACACACCTAGAATACATGACATAACACACCTAGAATACATTATGACATAACACACCTAGAATACATTATGACATAACACACCTAGAATACATGACATTACACACCTAGAATACATGACATTACACACCTAGAATACATGACATTACACACCTAGAATACATGACATTACACACCTAGAATACATGACATAACATGACATAACACACCTAGAATACATGACATAACATGACATAACACACCTAGAATACATAACATAACATGACATAACACACCTAGAATACATGACATAACACACCTAGAATACATTTTGACATAACACACCTAGAATACATGACATTACACACCTAGAATACATGACATTACACACCTAGAATATATGACATTACACACCTAGAATATATAACATTACACACCTAGAATACATGACATAACATGACATTACACACCTAGAATACATTATGACATAACACACCTAGAATACATGACATAACATGACATAACACACCTAGAATACATGACATAACATGACATAACACACCTAGAATACATGACATACCATGACATTACACACCTAGAATACATTATGACATAACATGACATTACACACCTAGAATACATGACATTACACACCTAGAATACATTATGACATAACACACCTAGAATACATGACATACCATGACATTACACACCTAGAATACATTATGACATAACATGACATTACACACCTAGAATACATGACATTACACACCTAGAATACATTATGACATAACACACCTAGAATACATGACATTACACACCTAGAATACATGACATAACACACCTAGAATACATGACATTACACACCTAGAATACATGACATAACACACCTAGAATACATAACATGACATGACATAACACACCTAGAATACATGACATAACACACCTAGAATACATGACATAACATGACATAACACACCTAGAATACATGACATAACATGACATAACACACCTAGAATACATAACATGACATAACACACCTAGAATACATGACATAACACACCTAGAATACATGACATAACATGACATAACACACCTAGAATACATGACATTACACACCTAGAATACAGTATGACATAACACACCTAGAATACATGACATAACACACCTAGAATACATAACATGACATGACATAACACACCTAGAATACATGACATAACACACCTAGAATACATGACATAACATGACATAACACACCTAGAATACATGACATAACATGACATAACACACCTAGAATACATGACATTACACACCTAGAATACATGACATAACACACCTAGAATACATGACATTACACACCTAGAATACATGACATAACACACCTAGAATACAGTATGACATAACACACCTAGAATACATGACATAACATGACATAACACACCTAGAATACATGACATTACACACCTAGAATACATGACATAACACACCTAGAATACATTATGACATAACACACCTAGAATACATGACATAACACACCTAGAATACATGACATAACACACCTAGAATACAGTATGACATAACACACCTAGAATACATTATGACATAACATGACATTACACACCTAGAATACATGACATAACACACCTAGAATACAGTATGACATAACACACCTAGAATACATTATGACATAACACACCTAGAATACATGACATTACACACCTAGAATACATTATGACATAACATGACATTACACACCTAGAATACATGACATAACACACCTAGAATAAATGACATTACACACCTAGAATACATTATGACATAACATGACATTACACACCTAGAATACATTATGACATAACATGACATTACACACCTAGAATACATTATGACATAACATGACATTACACACCTAGAATACATGACATAACACACCTAGAATACATGACATAACACACCTAGAATACATAACATGACATGACATAACACACCTAGAATACATGACATAACACACCTAGAATACATGACATAACATGACATAACACACCTAGAATACATGACATAACATGACATAACACACCTAGAATACATGACATAACACACCTAGAATACATAACATGACATGACATAACACACCTAGAATACATGACATAACACACCTAGAATACATGACATAACACACCTAGAATACAGTATGACATAACACACCTAGAATACATGACATAACATGACATTACACACCTAGAATACATGACATTACACACCTAGAATACATGACATAACACACCTAGAATACATGACATAACATGACATAACACACCTAGAATACATGACATAACATGACATAACACACCTAGAATACATGACATTACACACCTAGAATACATGACATAACATGACATAACACACCTAGAATACATGACATAACACACCTAGAATACATGACATAACATGACATAACACACCTAGAATACATGACATTACACACCTAGAATACATAACATAACATGACATAACACACCTAGAATACACGACATAACACACCTAGAATACATGACATAACACGACATAACACACCTAGAATACATGACATAACACACCTAGAATACATAACATTACACACCTAGAATACATTATGACATAACACACCTAGAATACATGACATAACACACCTAGAATACATGACATAACACACCTAGAATACATTATGACATAACACACCTAGAATACATTATGACATAACATTACACACCTAGAATATATAACATGACATGACATAACACACCTAGAATACATGACATAACACACCTAGAATACATGACATAACACACCTAGAATACAGTATGACATAACACACCTAGAATACATGACATAACATGACATAACACACCTAGAATACATTATGACATAACACACCTAGAATACATAACATTACACACCTAGAATACATGACATAACACACCTAGAATACATGACATAACACACCTAGAATACATGACATAACACACCTAGAATACATGACATAACATGACATTACACACCTAGAATACATGACATAACACACCTAGAATACATTATGACATAACATGACATTACACACCTAGAATACATGACATAACACACCTAGAATACAGTATGACATAACACACCTAGAATACATGACATTACACACCTAGAATACATGACATAACATGACATAACACACCTAGAATACATGACATAACACACCTAGAATACATGACATAACATGACATAACACACCTAGAATACATGACATAACACACCTAGAATACATGACATTACACACCTAGAATACATGACATTACACACCTAGAATACATGACATAACACACCTAGAATACATGACATTACACACCTAGAATACATGACATTACACACCTAGAATACATGACATTACACACCTAGAATACATGACATAACACACCTAGAATACATGACATTACACACCCAGAATACATGACATAACATGACATAACACACCTAGAATACATAACACACCTAGAATACATGACATTACACACCTAGAATACAGTATGACATAACATGACATAACACACCTAGAATACATTATGACATAACATGACATAACACACCTAGAATACATAACACACCTAGAATACATGACATTACACACCTAGAATACATGACATAACACACCTAGAATACATGACATTACACACCTAGAATACAGTATGACATAACACACCTAGAATACATGACATTACACACCTAGAATACATGACATAACATGACATAACACACCTAGAATACATGACATTACACACCTAGAATACATAACATAACATGACATAACACACCTAGAATACATGACATTACACACCTAGAATACATGACATAACACACCTAGAATACATGACATAACACACCTAGAATACATTATGACATAACATAACACACCTAGAATACATGACATTACACACCTAGAATACATGACATAACACACCTAGAATACATGACATTACACACCTAGAATACATTATGACATAACATAACACACCTAGAATACATGACATAACACACCTAGAATACATGACATTACACACCTAGAATACATGACATAACACACCTAGAATACATGACATAACACACCTAGAATACACATGACATTAACACACCTAGAATACATTATGACATAACATGACATAACACACCTAGAATACATAAACACCTGACATAACACACCTAGAATACATGACATAACACACCTAGAATACATGACATTACACACCTAGAATACATTATGACATAACATAACACACCTAGAATACATTATGACATAACACACCTAGAATACATGACATAACACACCTAGAATACATGACATTACACACCTAGAATACATTATGACATAACATAACACACCTAGAATACATGACATACACACCTAGAATACATGACATTACACACCTAGAATACATGACATTACACACCTAGAATACATTATGACATAACATAACACACCTAGAATACATTATGACATAACACACCTAGAATACATGACATAACACACCTAGAATACATAACATAACACACCTAGAATACATGACATAACACACCTAGAATACATGACATAACACACCTAGAATACATGACATAACACACCTAGAATACATGACATAACACACCTAGAATACATAACATTACACACCTAGAATACATTATGACATAACACACCTAGAATACATGACATAACACACCTAGAATACATGACATAACACACCTAGAATACATGACATAACACACCTAGAATACATGACATAACACACCTAGAATACATGACATAACATGACATTACACACCTAGAATACATGACATAACATGACATAACACACCTAGAATACATGACATAACATGACATAACACACCTAGAATACATGACATAACATGACATAACACACCTAGAATACATGACATAACACACCTAGAATACATGACATAACACACCTAGAATACATTACATAACATGACATAACACACCTAGAATACATGACATAACACACCTAGAATACATGACATAACATGACATAACACACCTAGAATACATGACATAACATGACATAACACACCTAGAATACATGACATAACATGACATAACACACCTAGAATACATGACATAACATGACATAACACACCTAGAAGAATGACATGACATAACACACACACACTAGAATACATGACATAACACACCTAGAATACATTGACATAACATGACATAACACACCTAGAATACATGACATAACACACCTAGAATACATGACATAACATGACATAACACACCTAGAATACATGACACCTAGAATACATGACATAACACACCTAGAATACATGACATAACACACCTAGAATACATGACATAACATGACATAACACACCTAGAATACATGACATAACACACCTAGAATACATGACATAACACACCTAGAATACATGACATAACATGACATAACACACCTAGAATACATGACATAACATGACATAACACACCTAGAATACATGACATAACACACCTAGAATACATGACATAACACACCTAGAATACATTATGACATAACACACCTAGAATACATGACATAACACACCTAGAATACATTATGACATAACACACCTAGAATACATGACATTACATGACATTACACACCTAGAATACATGACATTACATGACATTACACACCTAGAATACATGACATAACACACCTAGAATACATGACATAACATGACATAACACACCTAGAATACATGACATAACATGACATTACACACCTAGAATACATGACATTACACACCTAGAATACATGACATTACACACCTAGAATACATGACATTACACACCTAGAATACATGACATTACACACCTAGAATACATGACATTACACACCTAGAATACATGACATTACACACCTAGAATACATGACATTACACACCTAGAATACATGACATAACATGACATAACACACCTAGAATACATGACATAACATGACATAACACACCTAGAATACATAACATAACATGACATAACACACCTAGAATACATGACATAACACACCTAGAATACATTTTGACATAACACACCTAGAATACATGACATTACACACCTAGAATACATGACATTACACACCTAGAATATATGACATTACACACCTAGAATATATAACATTACACACCTAGAATACATGACATAACATGACATTACACACCTAGAATACATTATGACATAACACACCTAGAATACATGACATAACATGACATAACACACCTAGAATACATGACATAACATGACATAACACACCTAGAATACATGACATACCATGACATTACACACCTAGAATACATTATGACATAACATGACATTACACACCTAGAATACATGACATTACACACCTAGAATACATTATGACATAACACACCTAGAATACATGACATTACACACCTAGAATACATGACATAACACACCTAGAATACATGACATTACACACCTAGAATACATGACATAACACACCTAGAATACATAACATGACATGACATAACACACCTAGAATACATGACATAACACACCTAGAATACATGACATAACATGACATAACACACCTAGAATACATGACATAACATGACATAACACACCTAGAATACATAACATGACATGACATAACACACCTAGAATACATGACATAACACACCTAGAATACATGACATAACATGACATAACACACCTAGAATACATGACATTACACACCTAGAATACAGTATGACATAACACACCTAGAATACATGACATAACACACCTAGAATACATAACATGACATGACATAACACACCTAGAATACATGACATAACACACCTAGAATACATGACATAACATGACATAACACACCTAGAATACATGACATAACATGACATAACACACCTAGAATACATGACATTACACACCTAGAATACATGACATAACACACCTAGAATACATGACATTACACACCTAGAATACATGACATAACACACCTAGAATACAGTATGACATAACACACCTAGAATACATGACATAACATGACATAACACACCTAGAATACATGACATTACACACCTAGAATACATGACATAACACACCTAGAATACATTATGACATAACACACCTAGAATACATGACATAACACACCTAGAATACATGACATAACACACCTAGAATACAGTATGACATAACACACCTAGAATACATTATGACATAACATGACATTACACACCTAGAATACATGACATAACACACCTAGAATACAGTATGACATAACACACCTAGAATACATTATGACATAACACACCTAGAATACATGACATTACACACCTAGAATACATTATGACATAACATGACATTACACACCTAGAATACATGACATAACACACCTAGAATACATGACATTACACACCTAGAATACATTATGACATAACATGACATTACACACCTAGAATACATTATGACATAACATGACATTACACACCTAGAATACATTATGACATAACATGACATTACACACCTAGAATACATGACATAACACACCTAGAATACATGACATAACACACCTAGAATACATAACATGACATGACATAACACACCTAGAATACATGACATAACACACCTAGAATACATGACATAACATGACATAACACACCTAGAATACATGACATAACATGACATAACACACCTAGAATACATGACATAACACACCTAGAATACATAACATGACATGACATAACACACCTAGAATACATGACATAACACACCTAGAATACATGACATAACACACCTAGAATACAGTATGACATAACACACCATAACATGAATACTAGAATACATGACATTACACACCTAGAATACATGACATAACACACCTAGAATACATGACATAACATGACATAACACACCTAGAATACATGACATAACATGACATAACACACCTAGAATACATGACATTACACACCTAGAATACATGACATAACATGACATTACACACCTAGAATACATGACATAACATGACATAACACACCTAGAATACATGACATAACACACCTAGAATACATGACATAACATGACATAACACACCTAGAATACATGACATTACACACCTAGAATACATAACATAACATGACATAACACACCTAGAATACACGACATAACACACCTAGAATACATGACATAACACGACATAACACACCTAGAATACATGACATAACACACCTAGAATACATAACATTACACACCTAGAATACATTATGACATAACACACCTAGAATACATGACATAACACACCTAGAATACATGACATAACACACCTAGAATACATTATGACATAACACACCTAGAATACATTATGACATAACATTACACACCTAGAATATATAACAGCACAAAACTAGAACAGATCACAACACAGCTAGAGCAGTGCTACCTGCTCCAGGATCCTGCGGGCTCGTTTCTTCTCAGACAGGTGAATACGGAACAGATCCTCTACGGGACGGTAGTTCTGGGCATCAGAGATGTTCCTGGCAGAAGAGCACAACCCACCGGCGTTGTTAATTAACCAATCAATCTGCCAATCAATCAACTAACTAATCGAGTAGCTGATATGATCCATCAACTGATTAGATTTAGTCATTAGGACATTCAAGGATGTCCCAGCCTCCCTATATCAAGTAATTTTTATTTATTTTATTTTACTAGGCAGGTCAGTTAAGAACAAATTCTTATTTTCAATGACGGCCTAGGAACAGTGGGGTTAACTGTCTGTTCAGGGGCAGAACGACAGATTTGTACCTTGTCAGCTCGGGGATTTGAACTTGCAACCTTTCGGTTACTAGTCCAACGCTCTAACCACTAGGCTACCCTGCCGCCCCCGTTGTTTAGGCCTATTCACTGGTAACGAAATCACGGAAGCAAATCAGAACTAGTCCAATAAGAAATGCTTGTTTTTGTTTTTCCCGTTGCAGAATGGTTTTGCTACAGTGTCTACTAATGAATACAGCCCAGATGTAGAGTTACTCAGAACACAGTATGAGGATCTAGAACACACGTTTGTTGGTTGGTTCTTCTATACTTGTAGGGCCCTTAAATCCCCTCAACGTCCCCACAAGGATAGTACAACAAATAACATTCACCCTTGTGGGGACAATTCCCAAGTACCCATGGGGGAAAAAGGCTACTTTAAGCTGAGGGGTTACAATTAGGGTTAGGGTGAGGGGTTAGTGGTTAGATTTAGGGTGAGGGGTTAGTGGTTAGATTTAGGGTGAGGGGTTAGTGGTTAGATTTAGGGTGAGGGGTTAGATTTAGGGTGAGGGGTTAGATTTAGGGTGAGGGGTTAGATTTAGGGTGAGGGGTTAGATTTAGGGTGAGGGGTTAGACTTAGTGTGAGGGGTTAGTGGTTAGATTTAGGGTGAGGGGTTAGTGGTTAGATTTAGGGTGCGGGGTTAGTGGTTAGATTTAGGGTGAGGGGTTAGTGGTTAGATTTAGGGTGAGGGGTTAGTGGTTAGATTTAGGTGAGGGGTTAGATTTAGGGTGAGGGGTTAGTGGTTAGATTTAGGGTGAGGGGTTAGATTTAGGGTGAGGGGTTAGTGATTAGATTTAGGGTGAGGGGTTAGTGGTTAGATTTAGGGTGAAGGGTTAGATTTAGGGTGAGTGGTTAGATTTAGGGTGAGGGGTTAGTGGTTAGATTTAGGGTGAGGGGTTAGTGGTTAGATTTAGGGTGAGGGGTTAGTGGTTAGATTTAGGGTGAGGGGTTAGTGGTTAGATTTAGGGTGAGGGGTTAGTGGTTAGATTTAGGGTGAGGGGTTAGATTTAGGGTGAGGGGTTAGTGGTTAGATTTAGGGTGAGGGGCTAGTGTTTAGATTTAGGGTGAGGGGTTAGATTTAGGGTGAGGGGTTAGTGGTTAGATTTAGGTGAGGGGTTAATGGTTAGATTTAGGGTGCGGGGTTAGATTTAGGGTGCGGGGTTAGATTTAGGGTGAGGGGTTAGATTTAGGGTGAGGGGTTAGTGGTTAGATTTAGGGTGAGGGGTTAGATTTAGGGTGAGGGGTTAGTGGTTAGATTTAGGGTGAGGGGTTAGATTTAGGGTGCGGGTTAAGGTTATGAAAAATAGGATTTTGAATGGAAATAAATGTTTTGGTCCCCACGAGGATAGAATAACATAACGTGTGTGTGTGTGTGTGTGTGTAATTAAGTTGGTGCGTGTGTACAGTATCTTCGTCATGTATCTTATTTATCACACGTACACAGATACAGAGACTATATCAGTTTCCCAAAAAAACTTTGTAATTGTTGCATGTTGCATTTATATTTCTGTTCGGTAATACTGTCACTGAACACACGGTTAATATTATGAATGACCATAATCTAACTGTTAATATGAATTACCATAATCTAACTGTTAATATGAATTACCATAATCTAACTGTTAATATGAATTACCATAATCTAACTGTTAATATGAATTACCATAATCTAACTGTTAATATGAATTACCATAATCTAACTGTTCATATGAATTACCATAATCTAACTGTTCATATGAATTACCATAATCTAACTGTCCTGTTAATATGAATTACCATAATCTAACTGTTCATATGAATTACCATAATCTAACTGTTAATATGAATTACCATAATCTAACTGTTAATATGAATTACCATAATCTAACTGTTAATATGAATTACCATAATCTAACTGTAAATATGAATTACCATAATCTAACTGTTAATATGAATTACCATAATCTAACTGTTAATATGAATTACCATAATCTAACTGTCCTGTTAATATGAATGACCATAATCTAACTGTTAATATGAATTACCATAATCTAACTGTCCTGTTAATATGAATGACCATAATCTAACTGTTCATATGAATTACCATAATCTAACTGTCCTGTAAATATGAATTACCATAATCTAACTGTTAATATGAATTACCATAATCTAACTGTTAATATGAATTACCATAATCTAACTGTCCTGTTAATATGAATTACCATAATCTAACTGTTAATATGAATTACCATAATCTAACTGTCCTGTTAATATGAATTACCATAATCTAACTGTCCTGTTAATATGAATTACCATAATCTAACTGTTAATATGAATGACCATAATCTAACTGTTAATATGAATTACCATAATCTAACTGTTAATATGAATTACCATAATCTAACAGTCCTGTAAATATGAATTACCATAATCTAACTGTCCTGTAAATATGAATTACCATAATCTAACTGTTAATATGAATTACCATAATCTAACTGTCCTGTAAATATGAATTACCATAATCTAACTGTTAATATGAATTACCCTAATCTAACAGTTCTGTTAATATGAATTACCATAATCTAACTGTCCTGTAAATATGAATTACCATAATCTAACTGTCCTGTAAATATGAATTACCATAATCTAACTGTCCTGTTAATATGAATTACCATAATCTAACTGTTAATATGAATTACCATAATCTAACTGTTCTGTTAATATGAATGACCATAATCTAACTGTTAATATGAATTACCATAATCTAACTGTTCATATGAATTACCATAATCTAACTGTTCATATGAATTACCATAATCTAACAGTTCTGTTAATATGAATTACCATAATCTAACTGTCCTGTTCATATGAATTACCATAATCTAACAGTTCTGTTAATATGAATTACCATAATCTAACTGTCCTGTTAATATGAATTACCAGAATCTAACTGTTCTGTTAATATGAATGACCATAATCTAACTGTCCTGTTAATATGAATTACCATAATCTAACTGTCCTGTAAATATGAATTACCATAATCTAACTGTTAATATGAATTACCATAATCTAACTGTTAATATGAATGACCATAATCTAACTGTTAATATGAATTACCCTAATCTAACAGTTCTGTTAATATGAATGACCATAATCTAACTGTTAATATGAATTACCCTAATCTAACAGTTCTGTTAATATGAATTACCCTAATCTAACAGTTCTGTTAATATGAATTACCCTAATCTAACAGTTCTGTTAATATGAATTACCCTAATCTAACAGTTCTGTTAATATGAATGACCATAATCTAACTGTTAATATGAATTACCATAATCGAACTGTTCTGTTCATATGAATTACCTTAATCTAACTGTTCTGTTAATATGAATTAACATAATGTAAAATGTGATTTCGGTCATTCTGAGCACCGTGGGTGGACGCCCTAATCAGGTTAGTGGGTGGACGCCCTAATCAGGTTAGTGGGTGGACGCCTAATCAGGTTAGTGGGTGGACTCCTAATCAGGTTAGTGGGTGGACTCCTAATCAGGTTAGTGGGTGGACTTAACCCTAATCAGGTTAGTGGGTGGACTCCTAATCAGGTTAGTGGGTGGACTCCCTAATCAGGTTAGTGGGTGGACTCCCTATTCAGGTTAGTGGGTGGACTCCCTAATCAGGTTAGTGGGTGGACGCCCTAATCAGGTTAGTGGGTGGACTCCCTAATCAAATCAGGTTAGGGGTGGACGCCCTAATCAGGTTAGTGGGTGGACGCCCTAATCAGGTTAGTGGGTGGACTCCCTAATCAGGTTAGTGGGTGGACTCCCTAATCAGGTTAGTGGGTGGACTCCCTAATCAGGTTAGTGGGTGGACTCCCTAATCAGGTTAGTGGGTGGACGCCCTAATCAGGTTAGTGGGTGGACTCCCTAATCAGGTTAGTGGGTGGACTCCCTAATCAGGTTAGTGGGTGGACGCCCTAATCAGGTTAGTGGGTGGACGCCCTAATCAGGTTACACACCCAATGCATATGGTTCCGGTAAATGTCTAAAATGTCTGGCATCACATTTTCCAAAAGGAAACTCTGTTGTGTGTGTGTGTGTGTGTGTGTGTGTGTGTGTGTGTGGGGTGGGGTTGTAAAGTAGAGTTACTCACAGAGCTATGAGTTCCAGAACCACCAGTCGGTCCTTAGAGAAGGTAAAACAGTTGAGGATGTTGGCCACTTTGGTAGTGGGGATGGCAACCATTTTCTGGAAGAAACACACAAAGAGTCAAAGTTTAATCAAAACATGCAGGCCAGTATTTAGCTAAATATCCACATAGTCACAAAAAGGGTGGGGATAGTAGTGATCTCAGTAATTATCTACCCATTTTCAGACCGCCTTTTCATGCCCAGAATTACATTTTAAAAAGCAGCATGTCCACTGTTTATATCTGCCATGTGCTGTTGCAACGTTCTGATTGGTCAAGAGAGTCAAGCAGCATGTCCACTGTTTATATCTGCCATGTGCTGTTGCAACGTTCTGATTGGTCAAGAGAGTCAAGCATTTTATTATTATTTAAAAAACGTTTTTTCTTTCTTTCTTTTTTGTGACTATGTGGATATCCCCCCCCAAAAATTCAGGATGTCACATGTCTATCTCTAGTTTAGAGATCTTTGTTGCTTGTGTGTAGAAGTAGAGGAATTGACACTCTGCCATAGTGCTCAGGTTTAGAGGATGACTGACAGTCTGCCATAGTGAACAGGTTTAAAACCGTGCCCATCCCAACTCTAAACAGAATATCCAACGACTGAGAACCTTCTAAGAAATGTATTTATTAGGGCTGTCCCCAAATAAAAATGATGTCACATGTCTATCTCTAGTTTAGAGATCTTTGTTGCTTGTGTGTAGAAAATCGACTGTTCTTTCGATTAATCGATTGGTGAACATTTTAAAACGTGTATTTTTCCATTTATAGACACACCCTAAGTCAACTATATTTATTTTATCTTTAGGCAAGTCAGTTAAGAACAAATTCTTATTTTCAATGATGGCCTAGGAACAGTGGGTTAACTGTCTGTTCAGGGGCAGAACGACAGATGTGTACCATGTCAGCTCGGGGGTTTGAACTTGCAACCTTTCGGTTACTAGTCCAACGCTCTAACCACTAGGCTACCCTGCCGCCCCGATAGGCATTGAGCTCGTCTGATGCTTTAAGCTTACGATTTGATGAGATAGGACAAATGCCTCAAGAAGGCGCCAACTATTCTCCTCCAGCTGCTGACGGCTTTCGCAGAATGCCAATTTATCTTACCATTTCTACCAATCTGTATGTGAGTTATGGTTTCCATATGCACATTTTCGTGAGAAACAGTTTCATTTAATTTCTAATAAATGTCTTCGTGTCTCAAAATCATTGTCCTGTTTATCAAAATTCTATCCAAATCTAAATGGAAATGATACAAACCTAAAAAGAAAGTTTGATTGTCAATTATGTAAAAATAGCCGACATGAAGCCAACAAATAAAAACATTGCAGCCCGCAGGTAGAAAATATCCTGATAAAATTAAATCTCCTATAAATCACATCGGCTACACATGGCCTGTCTGCAACCAACTTGAAACATTGTACCATTTAATTGTATAATTTATATAATAATTTATAATTGTATAATTTATATAATAATTTATAATAATAATTTATAATAATAATTTATATAATAATTTATAATAATCATTTTGTTCAGAGCTTTAGGAAAGTATTCAGACCCCTTGACCTTTTCCACATTTTGTTACGTTACAGCCGTACTCTAAAATGGATGAAATAGTTTTTTTCCCCCTCATCAATCTACACAATACCCTAATGAAAAAGCAAAAACAGGTTTTTAGACATTTTTGCAAGTGTATATATTAATTTTTATTTAAAAAATTAAAAAACTGAAAATTCAGTTTAGTATTCAGACCCTTTACTCAGTACTTTGTTGAAGCTCCTTTGGCAGCGATTACAGCCTCTAGTCTTCTTGGGAATGATGCTACAAGCTTGGCACATCTGTATTTGGGGAGTTTCTCCCATTCTTCTCTGCAGAGATTCTCATGCTCTGTTAGGTTGGATGGGGAGCATCGCTGCACAGCTATTTTCAGGACTCTCCAGAGACGTTGCTCAGTTCGGCCATCTCTAGGAAGAGTCTTGGTGGTTCCAAACTACTTCCATTTAAGAATGATGGAGGCCACTGTGTTCTTGGGGACCTTCAATGCTGCAGAAATGTTTTGGTACCCTTCCTCAGATCTGTGCCTTGACACAATCCTGTCTCAGAGCACTACAGACAATTCCTTCAACCTCATAGCTGCTTTTTGCAAAAATGCATTAAAAACCTGTTTTCGCTTTCTCACTGTGGGGTATTGTGTGTAGATTGATGAGGAAAATGTTTTATTTAATCCATTTAGAATAAGGCTGTAACGTAACAAAATGTGAAAAAGGTCAAGGGGTCTGAATACTTTCCGAATGCACCGTCTATCTACTGTTTACACAGTAAAACACAAAACATTATCAGAGTTGGCTGTTGTTGTCACTCACATGTTGAAGAGCTTTGACAGCTTTGATCTGAGGATCTGCCCAGGAGAAGTACTTCAGCATGTCCATTACCTGGAGGGAGAGGGGAGGTTAGCAAGTCTATTACCTGGAGGGAGAGGGGGTTAGCAAGTCTATTACCTGGAGGGAGAGGGGGTTAGCATGTCTATTACCTGGAGGGAGAGGGGGGAGGGGGTTAGCATGTCTATTACCTGGAGGGAGAGGGGGGTTAGCATGTCTATTACCTGGAGGGAGAGGGGGTTAGCAAGTCTATTACCTGGAGGGAGAGGGGGGTTAGCATGTCTATTACCTGGAGGGAGAGGGGGTTAGCATGTCTATTACCTGGAGGGAGGGGGGGGGGGGTTAGCATGTCTATTACCTGGAGGGAGAGGGGGGTTAGCATGTCTATTACCTGGAGGGAGAGGGGGGGTTAGCATGTCTATTACCTGGAGGGAGAGGGGGGTTAGCAAGTCTATTACCTGGAGGGGAGAGGGGGGTTAGCATGTCTATTACCTGGAGGGAGAGGGGGAGGGGGTTAGCATGTCTATTACCTGCAGGGAGAGGGGGTTAGCATGTCTATTACCTGGAGGGAGAGGGGGGTTAGCATGTCTATTACCTGGAGGGAGAGGGGGGTTAGCATGTCTATTACCTGGAGGGAGAGGGGGGTTAGCATGTCTATTACCTGGAGGGAGAGAGGGGGGTTAGCAAGTCTATTACCTGGAGGGAGAGGGGGGGGGGGTTAGCATGTCTCTGTAACTGGCTGTCATTCATCAACCTTCTCTGTTTGCTAGCTGTCATTCATCAACCTTCTCTGTTTGCTAGCTACTGTACCTGCTCGCTGGAGAAGTACCCGTGCACCTGCTCTATCGCCTTAATCCGCTGATCTGTTAGCACGCACTGCAGAGAGAGAAGAAGCCCAGTAAAAACCATTGGAAATGACTCCTAGTGTACATAAATCAGTCAGTGGTGTGGATAACGTCTGCTATGCTCTCCATAGCCAGGTAGCTGAGCCGTGAACCAGAATCTGGGTTTACAGGTGTTGAATATGACAATTCATATTCAGTCAGTCAACTTGCCATTTACCAGCTTTTCAAGCGTAATAATGTCAAAATACGTTCGGTACTTAACAAAGAATGGCGTTTCTATCATCATTATGTACCAAAAAAATGTCTAAATAAAAAGTGTCATGTAACCGGACAAAATGCCAGGAAAGAATTGAAGTATTGTTTTGAGCAAGTGTTCATGACCAAATCATTTTCTGTACCTCCAATAAAAATCACTCATTACTGTCACGCACGTTGGTTGGCTGATCCAGCAGCAGGAAAGGCCATTGATTTGACCACCTACAACAGTGTATGTATGAACTTCCAATCTGTCGTTTCACCCGCGGTTCATAGAATGCAATAATATTTCATGTAACTAGATTAAGTAGACAATATAGGGCACGTTTTTACAGCGTTTTGTATATTTCTAGATAGGCTAGGCTTTATTTACTGTATTTTAATTCCACGACTATTGCAGGAGGTGCAGAATAGGTGAAATATGGCGCGTGATCACTTGGTCAAAAATAATACCTTTCAGACCTGGCATTTATTGATTTTTTTACACCTTTTTTGGTAGTACGTAATTAATTTACATAAGTAAAGACTGCAGTTGCTCATCGAAAAATTATTTGGTAAGTACCTAACGTATTTTAACGGTATCAAGCTTGAAAATGACAAGTTGAATGGCTGCTTCCTCGGATTAAAGTATAATTGCCATATTCAGTCTCGTGTAAAGTCGTGTAAACCCAGATTCTCATTCAGCTGACAATGTCGTTTAGGTGTTAAAGAATTTTTATTAGCCACTTGGGTTAACTGAACCAAACTTACCTTCCTGATTTCGTCTAAGACGATGTCGAATGATTTCTTATCCATGTTTGATCGGATAACACGATCTCGGATTCTCAGTGTTAATAACTCCTTGATTAAATAGCCACCTGGCTGTCTAGCTCGAGTCAGTGGACTAACGTTACAGTACAATCAATATCACTGACATAATCTAAAAACGGACAAACTACTGGTAGCTTACTATTAAAATAGAGCTATACACTTCGTAATGTGACTTTAAGACAAAGTATATTCACAAACGGCACAGTATTTACGACGTTTTCTTTGTTGTCCTCGTTTAAAATCTATTGCTAGCTAGTTAGCTAGCAAGAAAGTGCTGTGTTAAACTGGCTACTTGACAGCTTGGCTAATGTTAGCTTAACTCTGCAGTTTGTTAGCCCAGAGCAGAAAGGGTCAAATTACTCTATGGAAAAATGAATATCTCAATTAATTTTATCCTTACTGAAGCGTTTCACAACGTCTATCGTATGTACATATAGTTTATCGACATATTTTGAACTGTACATAACAACCACAATAAACTAAGCCGCTAACACCTCTGCGACAACTTCCTTTGTTAGGACCCCATTCAAAAACATGAGTTAAAAGATCACTTTCTCAGAACAAATATTTTTTGTTTGAAGTGGAACTATATATTAAACACAAATTATGATACGACCATTGTATTCTCATATTTTATTTAGGCAGATACTGTGAAATAATAGATTTATTGATCATATTTTCAATCAGGCCGCGGGGCGCAAACAGGCACATTTTTGGACACCCTTGAGGAAGTAGACACGGACATGTCGTCGGATCTGTGAGAAGTTGGCAAATATTTATTTATACTTGTATTTTGTGTTGATTCAAGTAAAATGGACAGATTCACATGGTCAAATGGTCTTCTGGAAATGAATGAAACATTGGTGATTCAACAACGAGGTGTCAAACTTTATGACGGAGAAGACAAGGTATGATGTTAACAAGCTCTCATTGCCAGGCAAGGAAAACAGCTAGTTAGCTAAGTCGGTAACGTTACATTGTTAGCTAGCCATCTAGCTAAATGTGTTCTTTGAAATAGTGGAATAAATCTAGTCAACTAGCTAATCGGAAATAAAATAACGTCACTGGTTGGTTGCATGGGCGTGTTTTTGCCTTGACAAACACGTTTACGAGGTCATTGTTGATGTTTACAACAGTGCTGTCGGACCAAATACATATTTCTGCCTGCCCCAATCTGACCGTTTGTTGTCCCTCTCTTGCTCTGTCTTTCCACCAGGCCAAGTTGGATGTTGGAATTGCTCTGCTGAGTACTCACCAGTTAATATGGAGGGACCTGAAGAATAATGTACAGTGACACTTCATAAAAATGCACAGCTTTATCTGCATATTAGCTAGTGTGACCTTTTCCATGTTCCTGATATGATGGTGTCTAGTATTTACTCTCCTAACGTGTGTATGTGTATGTGTATGTGTGTGTGTGTGTGTGTGTGTGTGTGTGTGTGTGTGTGTGTGTAGGAATGCTGCATAGCCATACCCCTTTCTCAGATCATCTACTTTGAGGAACAAGCTGCGGGTATCGGAAAGAGGTGACTCCTAATTAAACCATGTAGCCTATTGAAACAATACCCACCACTTTGTAGCAGGACAACTCACATGTCACATATATGTACACGTGACTACTATAAGTCGCTTGGATAAAACAGAACCCCTCTCTCATGGCTATGCTTTCATCATAGATCTATGACAGAACACCCTCTCTCTCTTGACTATGCTTTCATCATTGATCTATGACAGAACACCCCCCTATGCTTTCATCTTGACTATGCTTTCATCATTGATCTATGACAGAACACTATGCCATCCTATGACAGAACACCCCCTCTCTTGACTATGCTTTCATCATTGATCTATGACAGAACACCCCCTCTCTCTTGACTATGCTTTCATCATTGATCTATGACAGAACACCCCCTCTCTCTTGACTATGCTTTCATCATTGATCTATGACAGAACACCCCCTCTCTCTTGACTATGCTTTCATCATTGACCTATAACAGAACCCCCCTCTCTCTCTCTCTCTCTGTATCTGACGCTACAGTGCCAAGATAGTGGTCCACCTGCACGCTTCCCCGGCCAATAAGGAGCCAGGACCCTACCAGCAGAGCAAGTTCTCCTACTTCAAACTGTCCTTCAAAGAGCATGGACAGATAGAGGTAGTAGTCATTTAATATTGTTATTACTATTATAGTAATATTGTTATTACTATTATAGTAATATTGTTATTATAGTATCATTAGTATTATAGTAGTATTATTATTTTTATTAGTATTATTATTATTATTATTACTATTATAGAAATATAATATTACTAGTGTAGTATTATTACCGGTATTACTACTATAGTATTATTACCGGTATTACTACTATAGTATTATTACCGGTATTACTACTATAGTATTATTACCGGTATTACTACTATAGTATTATTACCGGTATTACTACTATAGTATTATTACCGGTATTACTACTATAGTATTATCATTATTACTAGTAGTATTATTATTATTACTATTATAGAAATATAATATTACTGGTATAGTATTATTACTACTATAGTATTATTGGCGGTATTACTATTATAGTATTATTACCGGTATTACTACTATAGTATTATCATTATTAGTAGTAGTATTATTATTATTATTACTATTATAGAAATATAATATTACTGGTATAGTATTATTACTACTATAGTATTATTGGCGGTATTACTATTATAGTATTATTACCGGTATTACTACTATAGTATTATCATTATTAGTAGTAGTATTATTATTATTATTACTATTATAGAAATATAATATTACTGGTATAGTATTATTACTACTATAGTATTATTGGCGGTATTACTACTATAGTAGTATTATTAATACTGTTGTAGTATTATTGGTATTACTTATTATTATTATTATTATTACTACTATTACAGTATTATTATTGTTATTATAGTATTCTTATTATTACCATTGTAGTATTATTATGTTATAGTGTTATTTACCAGTATAGTGTTATTTACCAGTATAGTGTTATTTACCAGTATAGTGTTATTTACCAGTATAGTGTTATTTACCAGTATAGTGTTATTTACCAGTATAGTGTTATTTACCAGTATAGTGTTATTTACCAGTATAGTGTTATTTACCAGTATAGTGTTATTGTTATTATTTATATTTTAGTATTATTACTTCTGTAAATATGTAATGAGAGTAGTAACATTGGATACTGCCTAGTGACACTATAGTATAACATTGGATACTGGCTAGTGACACTATTATAGTACCATTGGATACTGCCTAGTGACACTATGAGAGTAGTAACATTGGATACTGCCTAGTGACACTATGAGAGTAGTAACATTGGATACTGGCTAGTGACACTATGAGAGTAGTAACATTATTGCCTAGTGACACTATTATAGTAACATTGGATAATAGTGACACTGGTATAGTAACATTGGATTACTGGCTAGTGACACTATGAGAGTAGTAACATTGGATACTGCCTAGTGACACTATGAGAGTAGTAACATTGGATACTGGCTAGTGACACTATGAGAGTAGTACCATTGGATACTGCCTAGTGACACTATGAGAGTAGTACCATTGGATACTGGCTAGTGACACTATGAGAGTAGTAATATTATTAGTTGAGAGTAGTACCATTGGATACTGCCTAGTGACACTATGAGAGTAGTACCATTGATACTGCCTAGTGACACTATGAGAGTAGTACCATTGGATACTGCCTAGTGACAATATGAGAGTAGTAATATTGGATACTGCCTAGTGACACTATGAGAGTAGTAATATTGGATACTGGCTAGTGACACTGTAAATATTTTATGAGAGTAGTAATATTGGATACTGCCTCGTGACTCTGTAAATATTTTATGAGAGTAGTAATATTGGATACTGCCTAGTAAATATGTAATGAGAGTAGTACCATTGGATACTGGCTAGTGATACTGTAAATATGTAATGAGAGTAGTAACATTGGATACTGGCTAGTGACACTGTAAATATGTAATATTAGTAATATTATTTAGTGACACTATGAGTAGTATTGCCTAGTACATTGTACCATTGGATAGTGACACTACTGTAAATATGCCTAGTGACACTATGAGAGTAGTACCATTGGATACTGCCTAGTGACACTATGAGAGTAGTACCATTGGATACTGCCTAGTGACACTATGAGAGTAGTACCATTGGATACTGCCTAGTGACACTATGAGAGTAGTACCATTGGATACTGCCTAGTGACACTATGAGAGTAGTACCATTGGATACTGCCTAGTGACACTATGAGAGTAGTACCATTGGATACTGCCTAGTGACACTATGAGAGTAGTACCATTGGATACTGTAAATATGTAATGAGAGTAGTAACATTGGATACTTGCTAGTGACACTGTAGATATGTAATGAGAGTAGTAACATTGGATACTGGCTAGTGACACTGTAGATATGTGATTGGCCTTGTGTGGCTCAGTTGTTAATCGCGTGAACAGACTGTAACCGAAAGGTCACTGGTTCCAATCCCCGAGGTGAAAAAAAATCGGTCTGTTCCCTTGAGCGATGGGGACTTAACCCTAATTAATCCCTGTAAGTCTCTCTGGATAAGAGCATCTGCTGAATGACTGAAATGTGAAGGTACACGAATGGAAAATAGCATGGAATGAGCAGTGAGTGAAACTGTCGTCCGATACGTGCTGATTTAGAGCCAAAATGGCACCGTGTTTGTTTTTCTATACTGGGTCTGAGCCATCATGGTGTCTGTCTGTCTGTCTGTCTGTCTGTCTGTCTGTCTGTCTGTCTGCGGGTAGTTCTTCCGGAGGCTGACCGAGGAGTTGAGCCAGAAGAGATGGGAGAGTACGCCCATGTCACAACCCATCCCTACGGCAACCAACTCAAAGGTCAGAGGTCGTCATAGAACACACAATCTACTCTATTCCACTCTCCTCTGCTATACTCTACTTAACTTCCTAGTCTATTCTGTTATGGCCTTGTGTGGCTCTGTTGGTAAAGCACCTCTTATATTCTCATTTAATATCTGACTGAGATGCTAAGACTCCCAGGAATACAGTGGTACTGTTTCACCTAGGGATGTTAATTAACTAACCGTTAATCTCCCCAAAAATACATTTAACCGGCTACGCTTATCGGTCTATAGGGCAATTTGTATAATTTTGGGTGGGCTAGTCAATTGTCAGATTTGAAGAAATCTCGTCAGTCATTAAAACAACGGCGCAGTGTCTGGATCGACCAGAATTATTATTTTCTAAATGACAAAGGATAATGTCATAATGTTTATAGCGGGGAAGATTTGATGGTGGTGGGGGCCACAAAACATCTGAAAATGTTGCAGTTTTAAAGCCAGTTTGATGCAATTCTACACATTTTGCCATGGGGCGGAGAGAAATGTTTGCAGTTTTTAATATGATATCTGAGTGAGACTGACTAACAAAATCAATGAGGATCTCTGGACGCTATTTCGACCTTGATTACTAAGTTTAGTTAGCTGGTTACTAAGTTTAGTTAGCTGGTTACTAAGTTTAGTTAGCTGGTTACTACGTTTAGTTAGCTGGTTACTAAGTTAGCTGTCTAAAATGGAGCTGACAGGGAATAATTGAGTGACTGACGTACACTACAGACCAAAAGTATGTGGACACCTGCTCATCGAACATCTCATTCCAAAATCATGGCTATTTAATATTTACATTTTACATTTAAGTCATTTAGCAGACGCTCTTATCCAGAGCGACTTACAAATTGGTGCTTTCACCTTATGACATCCAGTGGAACAGCCACTTTACAATAGTGCATCTAGGTCTTTTAAGGGGGGAGAGAAGGATTACTTTATCCTATCCTAGGTATTCCTTAAAGAGGTGGGGTTTCAGGTGTCTCCGGAAGGTGGTGATTGACTCCGCTGTCCTGGCGTCGTGAGGGAGTTTGTTCCACCATTGGGGGCCAGAGCAGCGAACAGTTTTGACTGGGCTGAGCGGGAACTGTACTTCCTCAGTGGTAGGGAGGCGAGCAGGCCAGAGGTGGATGAACGCAGTGCCCTTGTTTGGGTGTAGGGCCTGATCAGAGCCTGGAGGTACTGAGGTGCCGTTCCCCTCACAGCTCCGTAGGCAAGCACCATGGTCTTGTAGCGGATGCGAGCTTCAACTGGAAGCCAGTGGAGAGAGCGGAGGAGCGGGGTGACGTGAGAGAACTTGGGAAGGTTGAACACCAGACGGGCTGCGGCGTTCTGGATGAGTTGTAGGGGTTTAATGGCACAGGCAGGGAGCCCAGCCAACCAGGAGTTGCAGTAATCCAGACGGGAGATGACAAGTGCCTGGATTAGGACCTGCGCCGCTTCCTGTGTGAGGCAGGGTCGTACTCTGCGGATGTTGTAGAGCATGAACCTACAGGAACGGGCCACCGCCTTGATGTTATTTGAGAACGACAGGGTGTTGTCCAGGATCATGCCAAGGTTCTTAGCGCTCTGGGACGAGGACGCAATGGAGTTGTCAACCGTGATGGCGAGATCATGGAACGGGCAGTCCTTCCCCGGGAGGAAGAGCAGCTCCGTCTTGCCGAGGTTCAGCTTGAGGTGATGATCCGTCATCCACACTGATATGTCTGCCAGACATGCAGAGATGCGATTCGCCACCTGGTCGTCAGAAGGGGGAAAGGAGAAGATTAATTGTGTGTCGTCTGCATAGCAATGATAGGAGAGACCATGTGAGGTTATGACAGAGCCAAGTGACTTGGTGTATAGCGAGAATAGGAGAGGGCCTAGAACAGAGCCCTGGGGGACACCAGTGGTGAGAGCACGTGGTGAGGAGACGGATTCTCGCCACGCCACCTGGTAGGAGCGACCTGTCAGGTAGGACGCAATCCAAGCGTGGGCCGCGCCGGAGATGCCCAACTCGGGAGAGGGTGGAGAGGAGGATCTGATGGTTCACAGTATCGAAGGCAGCCGATAGGTCTAGAAGGATGAGAGCAGAGGAGAGAGAGTTAGCTTTAGCATTGCGGAGCGCCTCCGTGATACAGAGAAGAGCAGTCTCAGTTGAAGGACTAGTCTTGAAACCTGACTGATTTGGATCAAGAAGGTCATTCTGAGAGAGATAGCGGGAGAGCTGGCCAAGGACGGCACGTTCAAGAGTTTTGGAGAGAAAAGAAAGAAGGGATACTGGTCTGTAGTTGTTGACATCGGAGGGATCGAGTGTAGGTTTTTTCAGAAGGGGTGCAACTCTCGCTCTCTTGAAGACAGGAGGGACGTAGCCAGCGGTCAGGGATGAGTTGATGAGCGAGGTGAGGTAAGGGAGAAGGTCACCGGAGATGGTCTGGAGAAGAGAGGAGGGGATAGGGTCAAGCGGGCAGGTTGTTGGGCGGCCGGCCGTCACAAGACGCGAGATGTCATCTGGAGAGAGAGGGAGAAAGAGGTCAGAGCACAGGGTAGGGCAGTGTGAGCAGAACCAGCGGTGTCGTTTGACTTAGCAAACGAGGATCGGATGTCGTCGACCTTCTTTTCAAAATGGTTGACGAAGTCATCTGCAGAGAGGGAGGAGGGGGGGAGGGGGAGGAGGATTCAAGAGGGAGGAGAAGGTGGCAAAGAGCTTCCTAGGGTTAGAGGCAGATGCTTGGAATTTAGAGTGGTAGAAAGTGGCTTTAGCAGCAGAGACAGAGGAGGAAAATGTAGAGAGGAGGGAGTGAAAGGATGGAGTTGGTCCCCCCCTTCACTGCTATAACAGCCTCCACTCTTCTGGGAAGGCTTTCCACTAGATGTTGGAACATTGCTGCTATAACAGCCTCCACTCTTCTGGGAAGGCTTTCCACTAGATGTTGGAACATTGCTGCAATAACAGCCTCCACTCTTCTGGGAAGGCTTTCCACTAGGTGTTGGAACATTGCTGCTATAACAGCCTCCACTCTTCTGGGAAGGCTTTCCACTAGATGTTGGAACATTGCTGCTATAACAGCCTCCACTCTTCTGGGAAGGCTTTCCACTAGATGTTGGAACATTGCTGCAATAACAGCCTCCACTCTTCTGGGAAGGCTTTCCCCTAGATGTTGGAACATTTCTGCAGGGACTTGCTTCTATTCAGCCACATGAGCATTAGTGAGGTCGGGCACTGAATTTGGGCGATTAGTCCTCACTCACTGTCGGCGGTCCAATTCATCCCAAAGGTGTTTGATGGGGTTGAGGTCAGGGCTCTGTGCAGGCCAGTCAAGTTCTTCCACACCGATCTCGACAAACCATTTCTGTATGGACCTCATTTTGTGCACGGGGGCATTGTCATGCTGAAACAGGAAAGGACCTTCCCCAAAATGTTGCCATAAAGTTGGAAGCACAGAATCATCTAGAATGTCATTGTGTGTTGTAGCATTTAGATTTCCCTTCCCTGGAACTAAGGGACCTGAACCATTAAAAACATCCCCAGAACATTATTCCTCCTCCACCAAACTTTACAGTTGGCACTACGTATTGGAGCAGGTAGCGTTCTCCTGGCATCCACCAAACCCAGACCATTATTCCTCCTCCACCAAACTTTACAGTTGGCACTATGCATTGGGGCAGGTAGTGTTCTCCTGGCATCCGCCAAACCCAGATTCATCTGTCAGACTGCCATATGGTGAAGCGTAATTCATCATGGCAGAGAACACGTTTTCCAGAGTCCAATGGCGGCAGGGCAGAGATTTGACGAACTGACTTGCTGGAAAGGTGGTGTCCTATGACGGTGCCACGTTGAAAGTCACTGAGCAGTAAGGCCCATTCTACTGACAATGTTTGTCTATGGAGATTGAATGGCTGTGTGCCCGGATTTTATACACCTGTCAGCAACAGGTGTGGCTGAAATAGCCGAATCCACTAATTTGAACCGGTGTCCACATACTTTTGTCTGTGTGTATATATTTATATATAAGGGAGTTAATGGATGATGTCGACTAGGAGTTAATATTTTTGACTGTTGCTTTATGGGCCCCTAGTTGTTAAAATATGGAGCAGGGACATGTGCTGTTGTTCCTAACCCCTTTCCTTCCTCTCACCTCCTACTGTTGCTTTGTGTGTGTTGTTTTGATCAGACCTCATCTCCCCCTGTGATTCTCCCCCTGTGATTCTCTCCCTGCGATTCTCTCTCTGTGATTCTCTCTCTGCGATTCTCTCTCTGTGATTCTCTCTCTGTGATTCTCTCTCTGTGATTCTCTCCCTGCGATTCTCTCTCTGTGATTCTCTCTCTGTGATTCTCTCCCTGCGATTCTCTCCCTGCGATTCTCTCTCTGTGATTCTCTCTCTGTGATTCTCTCCCTGCGATTCTCTCTCTGTGATTCTCTCTCTGTGATTCTCTCCCTGCGATTCTCTCTCTGCGATTCTCTCTCTGTGATTCTCTCTCTGTACGTGTAAATAACGTCTCCTCTCTGGTTGTCCTACAGACAGGAAGGACGCGAGCGGTGGGGATCGTCGGCATCGAGAGGAAGATAGAGGAGAGGAGGAAAGAGACAGAGAAAAACATCTCAGAGGTGAGAAAGGAAATAAGATGGAGAGAGACACAGGGTAGAGAGAGAGGATGAGAGACACAGGGTAGAGAGAGAGGATGAGAGACACAGGGTAGAGAGAGAGAGGATGAGAGACACAGGGTAGAGAGAGAGAGGATGAGAGACACAGGGTAGAGAGAGGAGGATGAGAGGCACAGGGTAGAGAGAAGAGGATGAGAGGCACAGGGTAGAAAGAGAGACAGACTGGGTAGAGAAAGTCGCTCTGGATAAGAGCGTCTGCTAAATGACTTAAATGTAAATGTAAATGTAGAGAGAGAGGATGAGATGGAGATGGAGAGACAGACTGGGTAGAGAGAGAGAAGTGAATGGAACAGATTCAGTGGGGACATTGTGTTTGGCTCTCAACGACCTCCTGTATTGCATTTTAGGAACATAGAAATAAAAACTGTTTCCGTGTTTGATTTGGTAAGAGGACGGAGTCCAACAAGAGGTTGGAGGCAGCTACAGAGGAGGGGGGATACTGGAATGGCTTTTAAAATAGGATACAGTGCATTCGGAAAGTATTCAGACCCCTTCACTTTTTCCACGTTGTTACGTTACAGCCTTACTCAAAAATTGATTTAATAAGTGTTTTTCCACATCAGTCTACACACAATACCCCATAATGACATCACAATACCCCATAATGACATCACAATACCCCATAATGACATCACAATACCTCATAATGACATCACAATACCCCATAATGAAAGAGTGAAAACAGGTTTTTATAAACAATTTGCAATTGGAAGAAGTTTGGAACCGCCAAGACTCTTCCTAAAGCTGGCCACCCGGCCAAACTGACCAATAGGGGGAGAAGGGCCTTGGTCAGGGAGGTGACCAAGAAGACTCTTCCTAAAGCTGGCCACCCGGCCAAACTGACCAATAGGGGGAGAAGGGCCTTAGTCAGGGAGGTGACCAAGTAGACTCTTCCTAAAGCTGGCCACCCGGCCAAACTGACCAATAGGGGGAGAAGGGCCTTGGTCAGGGAGGTGACCAAGAACCTGATGGTCACTCTGTCAGAGCTCCAGAGTTCCTCTGTGGAGATGGGAGAACCTTCCAGTAGGACAACCATCTCTGCAGTACTCCACCAATCAGGTCTTTATGGTAGTGGCCAGACGGAAGCCACTCCTCAGTAAAAGGCTCATGACAGCCCGCTTGGAGTTTGCAAAAAGGCACCTGCTCTGAAGAAACCAAGATTGAACTCTTTGGCCTCACGTCTGGAGGAAACCTGGCACCATCCCTACAGTGAAGCATGGTGGTGGCAGCATCATGCTGTGGGAATGTTTTTCAACGGCAGGGCCTGGGAGACTAGGCAGGATCGAGGGAAAGACGAACAGGGCAAAGTACAGAGAGATCCTTGATGAAACCTGCTGCAGAGCGTTCAGGACCTCAGACTGGGGGTGAAGGTTCACCTTCCAACAGGACAACGACCCTAAGCACACAGCCAAGACAAAACAGGAGTGGCTTTGGGACAAGTCTCTGAATGTCCTTGAGTGGCCCAGCCAGAACCCGGATGAACCCGATCAAACATCTCTGAGAGACCTGAAAATAGCCAGAACCCGGACTTTGCCGGATTTGACCCGATCCAACATCTCTACAGACTACAAACATCTCTGGACAGAGACCTGAAAATAGCTGACCCCGATCCAACATCTCAGACTACAAACAACGCTGGGGAAATAGCTGTACAGGCCGGACTTTGCGGATTTGGCCCCGATCCAACATCTCTACAGACTACAACGGACTTTGCCGGATTTGACCCCGATCCAACATCTCTACAGACTACAAACATCTCTGGACAGACCGACTTTTTGACCCCGATCCAAATAGCTGTACAGACCAAGCTGTTCGGACTTTGCCGGATTTGACCCCGATCCAACATCTCTACAGACTACAAACATCTCTGGACAGACCTGAAAATAGCTGTACAGCAACGCTTCGGACTTTGCCGGATTTGACCCCGATCCAACATCTCTACAGACTACAAACATCTCTGGAGAGACCTGAAAAAGCTGTACAGCAACGCTTCGGACTTTGCCGGATTTGACCCCGATCCAACATCTCTACAGACTACAAACATCTCTGGAGAGACCTGAAAAAAGCTGTACAGCAACGCTTCGGACTTTGCCGGATTTGACCCCGATCCAACATCTCTACAGACTACAAACATCTCTGGAGAGACCTGGAAATAGCTGTACAGCAACGCTTCGGACTTTGCTGGATTTGACCCCGATCCAACATCTCTACAGACTACAAACATCTCAGACTTTGCTACAACAACGAGATCTCTGACCCCGATCCAACATCTCTACAGACTACAAACATCTCTGGAGAGACCTGAAAAAGCTGTGCAGCGACATTCCAAACCAACCTGACAGAGTTTGAGAGGATCTGCAGAGAAGAATGGGAGAAACTCCCCAAATAAAGGTGTGTCAAGCTTATTGAGTCATACCCAAAAAAGACTTGAGGCTGTTATCACTGCCAACGGTGATTCAACAAAGTACTGAGGAAATGGTCTGAAAACTTATTTAAATGTGATATTTCAATATATAAATTATCAACATTTTATAACCTGTTTTTACTTTGTCATTATGTGGTATTGTGTGTAGTTTGAGGGCTAAAACTCCCCAATTTAAATCCATTTTAGAATAAGGCTTTAATGTAACAAAATGTGGAAAAAGGGTTTTGCTTAATCTGTTAATGTACTACTCTAATGCTTACATTAATTGTTGATTCTTTCTCTTTTTCTTTCTCTCTGTCTGTCTCCTGTCTGTCTCTTGTCTGTCTCTCTCTCTGTCTCTGTCTCTCTCTGTCTGTTTCTCATATTCCCCCTCAGGCCTTTGAGGACCTCAGTAAGCTGATGGTGAAGGTAAGAGCGTTTTATATATGTATGAACTAGCAATATTCCATGTGCAGGCCTCTAGCGCCGGGTCGACCCTGGTCTTAAGTGTTAACCTTCATTTTCCATTTGTGACGAATACATTTAGAAATATTACACACATTACACATTACTCACGAT
>NC_088414.1:47929712-47934712 GCF_034236695.1 Oncorhynchus nerka
CCCCTTACCCAAACCCTAATGTCTTGTGTTACCTATTGACTAGCCCCTTACCCAAACCCTAATGTCTTGTGTTACCTATCGACTAGCCCCTTACCCAAACCCTAATGTCTTGTGTTACCTATTGACTAGCCCCTTACCCAAACCCTAATGTCTTGTTACCTATTGACTAGCCCTTTACCCAAACCCTAATGTCTTGTGTTACCTATTGACTAGCCCCTTACCCAAACCCTAATGTCTTGTTACCTATTGACTAGCCCCTTACCAAACCCTAATGTCTTGTTACCTATTGACTAGCCCCTTACCAAACCCTAATGTCTTGTGTTACCTATTGACTAGCCCCTTACCAAACCCTAATGTCTTGTGTTACCTATTGACTAGCCCCTTACCCAAACCCTAATGTCTTGTGTTACCTATTGACTAGCCCCTTACCCAAACCCTAATGTCTTGTGTTACCTATAGACTAGCCCCTTACCCAAACCCTAATGTCTTGTGTTACCTATTGACTAGCCCCTTACCCAAACCCTAATGTCTTGTTACCTATTGACTAGCCCCTTACCCAAACCCTAATGTCTTGTTACCTATTGACTAGCCCCTTACCCAAACCCTAATGTCTTGTGTTACCTATTGACTAGCCCCTTACCCAAACCCTAATGTCTTGTGTTACCTATTGACTAGCCCCTTACCCAAACCCTAATGTCTTGTGTTACCTATTACTAGCCCCAAACCCCTAATGTCTTGTGTTACCTATTGACTAGCCCCTTACCCAGACCCTAATGTCTTGTTACCTATTGACTAGCCCCTTACCCAAACCCTAATGTCTTGTTACCTATAGACTAGCCCCTTACCCAAACCCTAATGTCTTGTGTTACCTATTGACTAGCCCCTTACCCAGACCCTAATGTCTTGTGTTACCTATAGACTAGCCCCTTACCCAAACCCTAATGTCTTGTTACCTATTGACTAGCCCCTTACCCCAAACCCTAATTGTAACCGTAACCCCTAAACTTAAGAATAGCCTTTGTCCTCATGGGGACGCAGGAAATGTCCCCACGAGGGAGACTTTTTTAGGTATTTTAAATCCTACACAAGGATAGAAGAACCAACACACACACACACATCCATGTATGAGACATTGTGTGCTGACTGTGAGGTAGAGAGGGACATAGAATTGCAGACAGGCAGTTGAAGGGACACCTGTGTGTTTGCTTGTCCTCCGAACATGACAGATTTAACTACCATGGATTTGGCTGGTGTTACACACACACTCTCACACACACACACACACACACACACACACACACACACACACACTCCATCGTGGTATCATTCCACTAAGACAGAACTGCCAGTAACCAGACATTCAGTTGGCAAAGACTGTCTTTGTTTGTTCACCAAATACCCTCAGTGGGATGTTGACTTGTTTGTTCACCAAATACCCTCAGTGGGATGTTGACTTGTTTGTTTACCAAATACCCTCAGTGGGATGTTGACTTGTTTGTTTACCAAATACCCTCAGTGGGATGTTGACTTGTTTGTTTACCAAATACCCTCAGTGGGATGTTGACTTGTTTGTTCACCAAATACCCTCAGTGGGATGTTGACTTGTTTGTTTACCAAATACCCTCAGTGGGATGTTGACTTGTTTGTTCACCAAATACCCTCAGTGGGATGTTGACTTGTTTGTTCACCAAATACCCTCAGTGGGATGTTGACTTGTTTGTTTACCAAATACCCTCAGTGGGATGTTGACTTGTTTGTTTACCAAATACCCTCAGTGGGATGTTGACTTGTTTGTTTACCAAATACCCTCAGTGGGATGTTGATTTGAGGCAGAACGTCTGGTCTACTAATGAATTAATCAGTTCTCTGTCTGGGTCTAATATCGCTCTGTCTGTTTTCTCTACCAGACCATCCGGTTAGGGTGTGCGCGTACACACACACACACACACACACGCACGCGTACACACACACACACACACGTTTAGTTTGCTATCCTTGTAGGGACCAACCAATTGATTCCCATTCAAAATTCTATTTTCCTTAACCCTAATTATAACCCTGACCCCTAATGCCTATCCCTGACCCCTAATGCCTAACCCTGACCCCTAATGCCTAACCCTGGCCCCTAATGCCTAACCCTGACCCCTAATTATAACCCTGACCCCCTAATGCCTAACCCTGGCCACTAATGCCTAACCCTGACCCCTAATGCCTAACCCTGACCCCTAATGCCTAACCATGGCCACTAATGCCTAACCCTGACCCCTAATGCCTAACCCTGACCCCTAATGCCTAACCCTGGCCCCTAATGCCTAACCCTGACCCCTAATTATAACCCTGACCCCCTAATGCCTAACCCTGACCCCTAATGCCTAACCCTGACCCCTAATGCCTAACCCTGGCCCCTAATGCCTAACCCTGGCCCCTAATGCCTAACCCTGACGCCTAATGCCTAACCCTGACGCCTAATGCCTAACCCTGACCCCTAATGCCTAACCCTGACCCCTAATGCCTAACCCTGACCCCTAATTATAACCCTGACCCCTAATGCATAACCCTGACCCCTAATGCCTAACCCTGACCCCTAATGCCTAACCCTGGCCCCTAATGCCTAACCCTGACCCTAATTATAACCCTGACCCCTAATGCCTAACCCTGACCCCTAATGCCTAACCATGGACACTAATGCCTAACCATGGCCCCTAATGCCTAACCATGGCCCCTAATGCCTAATCCTGGCCCCTAATTATAACCCTGGCCCCTAATTATAACCCTGGCCCCTAATGCCTAACCCTGACTCCTAATGCCTAACCCTGACCCCTAATGCCTAACCCTGACCCCTAATGCCTAACCCGGACCCCTAATGCCTAACCCTGGTCCCTAATGCCTAACCCTGACCCCTAATGCCTAACCCTGGCCCCTAATGCCTAACCCTGACTCCTAATGCCTAACCCTGACCCCTAATTATAACCCTGGCCCCTAATGCCTAACCCTGACTCCTAATGCCTAACCCTGACTCCTAATGCCTAACCCTGACTCCTAATGCCTAACCCTGGCCCCTAATGCCTAACCCTGGCCCCTAATGCCTAACCCTGGCCCCTAATGCCTAACCCTGGCCCCTAATGCCTAACCCTGGCCCCTAATGCCTAACCCTGACCCCCTAATGCCTAACCCTGACCCCGAATGCCTAACCCTGGCCCCGAATGCCTAACCCTGACCCCTAATTATAACCCTGACCCCTAATGCCTAACCCTGGCCCCTAATGCCTAACCCTGGCCCCTAATGCCTAACCCTGGCCCCTAATGCCTAACCCTGGCCCCTAATGCCTAATCCTGGCCCCTAATGCCTAACCCTGACTCCTAATGCCTAACCCTGACCCCTAATGCCTAACCCTGGCCCCTAATGCCTAACCCTGGCCCCTAATGCCTAACCCTGGCCCCTAATGCCTAACCCGGACCCCTAATGCCTAACCCGGACCCCTAATGCCTAACCCGGACCCCTAATGCCTAACCCTGGCCCCTAATGCCTAACCCTGGCCCCTAATGCCTAACCCTGGCCCCTAATGCCTAACCCGGACCCCTAATGCCTAACCCGGACCCCTAATGCCTAACCCGGGCCCCTAATGCCTAACCCTGACCCCTAATGCCTAACCCTGACCCCTAATGCCTAACCCTGACCACTAATGCCTAACCCTGACCCCTAATGCCTAACCCTGACCCCTAATGCCTAACCCTGGCCCCTAATGCCTAACCCTGACCCCTAATTATAACCCTGACCCCCTAATGCCTAACCCTGACCCCTAATGCCTAACCCTGACCCCTAATGCCTAACCCTGGCCCCTAATGCCTAACCCTGACCCCTAATTATAATCCTGACCCCCTAATGCCTAACCCTGGCCCCTAATGCCTAACCCTGACCCCTAATGCCTAACCCTGGCCCCTAATGCCTAACCCTGGCCCCTAATGCCTAACCCTGACCCCTAATTATAACCCTGACCCCCTAATGCCTAACCCTGACCCCTAATGCCTAACCCTGACCCCTAATGCCTAACCCTGGCCCCTAATGCCTAACCCTGGCCCCTAATGCCTAACCCTGACCCCTAATGCCTAACCCTGACCCCTAATGCCTAATGCCTAACCCTGGCCCCTAATGCCTAACCCTGGCCCCTAATGCCTAACCCTGACCCCCTAATGCCTAACCCTGACCCCTAATGCCTAACCCTGGCCCCTAATGCCTAACCCTGGCCCCTAATGCCTAATCCTGGCCCCTAATGCCTAACCCTGGCCCCTAATGCCTAACCCTGGCCCCTAATGCCTAATCCTGGCCCCTAATTATAACCCTGACTCCTAATGCCTAACCCTGACTCCTAATGCCTAACCCTGGCCCCTAATGCCTAACCCTGGCCCCTAATGCCTAACCCTGGCCCCTAATGCCTAACCCTGGCCCCTAATGCCTAACCCTGACCCCTAATTATAACCCTGACCCCTAATGCCTAACCCTGACCCCTAATGCCTAACCCTGACCCCTAATGCCTAACCCTGACCCCTAATGCCTAACCCTGGCCCCTAATGCCTAACCCTGGCCCCTAATGCCTAACCCTGACCCCTAATGCCTAACCCTGGCCCCTAATGCCTAACCCTGGCCCCTAATGCCTAATCCTGGCCCCTAATTATAACCCTGACTCCTAATGCCTAACCCTGACTCCTAATGCCTAACCCTGGCCCCTAATGCCTAACCCTGGCCCCTAATGCCTAACCCTGACCCCTAATGCCTAACCCTGACCCTAATGCCTAACCCTGACTCCTAATGCCTAACCCTGACCCCTAATGCCTAACCCTGACCCCTAATGCCTAACCCTGACCCCTAATGCCTAACCCTGGCCCCTAATGCCTAACCCTGGCCCCTAATGCCTAACCCTGGCCCCTAATGCCTAACCCTGGCCCCTAATTATAACCCTGACCCCTAATGCCTAACCCTGACCCCTAATGCCTAACCCTGGC
>NC_088414.1:47947212-47959712 GCF_034236695.1 Oncorhynchus nerka
TGTCTCTGTCTGGTCTGGTCCGTGAGGAGATCGGGGATCTGTCTCTGTCTGATCCATGAGGAGATCGGGGATCTGTCTCTGTCTGGTCCATGAGGAGATCGGGATCTGTCTCTGTCTGATCCATGAGGAGATCGGGGATCTGTCTCTGTCTGGTCCATGAGGAGATCGGGGATCTGTCTCTGTCTGGTCCATGAGGAGATCGGGGATCTGTCTCTGTCTGGTCCATGAGGAGATTGGGGATCTGTCTCTGTCTGGTCTGGTCCATGAGGAGATCGGGGATCTGTCTCTGTCTGGTCCATGAGGAGATCGGGGATCTGTCTCTGTCTGGTCCATGAGGAGATCGGGGATCTGTCTCTGTCTGGTCCATGAGGAGATCGGGGATCTGTCTCTGTCTGGTCTGGTCCATGAGGAGATCGGAGATCTGTCTCTGTCTGGTCCATGAGGAGATCTGGGATCTGTCTCTGTCTGGTCCATGAGGAGATCGGGGATCTGTCTCTGTCTGGTCTGGTCCATGAGGAGATCGGGGATCTGTCTCTGTCTGGTCTGGTCCATGAGGAGATCGGGGATCTGTCTGGTCTGGTCCATGAGGAGATCGGGGATCTGTCTCTGTCTGGTCCATGAGGAGATCGGGGATCTGTCTCTGTCTGGTCCATGAGGAGATTGGGGATCTGTCTCTGTCTGGTCCATGAGGAGATCGGGGATCTGTCTCTGTCTGGTCCATGAGGAGATCGGGGATCTGTCTGGTCCATGAGGAGATCTGGGATCTGTCTCTGTCTGGTCCATGAGGAGATCGGGGATCTGTCTCTGTCTGGTCCATGAGGAGATCTGGGATCTGTCTGGTCCATGAGGAGATCGGGGATCTGTCTCTGTCTGGTCCATGAGGAGATCGGGGATCTGTCTCTGTCTGGTCCATGAGGAGATCTGGGATCTGTCTGGTCCATGAGGAGATCGGGGATCTGTCTGGTCCATGAGGAGATCTGTCTCTGTCTGGTCCATGAGGAGATCGGAGATCTGTCTCTGTCTGGTCCATGAGGAGATCGGGGATCTGTCTCTGTCTGGTCCATGAGGAGATCGGGGATCTGTCTCTGTCTGGTCCATGAGGAGATCGGGGATCTGTCTGGTCCATGAGGAGATCGGGGATCTGTCTGGTCCATGAGGAGATCGGGGATCTGTCTCTGTCTGGTCCATGAGGAGATCGGGGATCTGTCTCTGTCTGGTCCATGAGGAGATTGGGGATCTGTCTCTGTCTGGTCCATGAGGAGATCTGGGATCTGTCTGGTCCATGAGGAGATCTGGGATCTGTCTGGTCCATGAGGAGATCTGGGATCTGTCTCTGTCTGGTCCATGAGGAGATCGGGGATCTGTCTCTGTCTGGTCCATGAGGAGATCTGGGATCTGTCTGGTCCATGAGGAGATCGGGGATCTGTCTCTGTCTGGTCCATGAGGAGATCTGTCTCTGTCTGGTCCATGAGGAGATCTGTCTCTGTCTGGTCCATGAGGAGATCGGGGATCTGTCTCTGTCTGGTCCATGAGGAGATCGGGGATCTGTCTCTGTCTGGTCCATGAGGAGATCTGGGATCTGTCTGGTCCATGAGGAGATCTGGGATCTGTCTCTCTGGTCCATGAGGAGATCGGGGATCTGTCTGGTCCATGAGGAGATCTGTCTCTGTCTGGTCCATGAGGAGATCGGGGATCTGTCTCTGTCTGGTCCATGAGGAGATCGGGGATCTGTCTGGTCCATGAGGAGATCGGGGATCTGTGTGGTCCATGAGGAGATCGGGGATCTGTCTCTGTCTGGTCCATGAGGAGATCGGGGATCTGTCTCTGTCTGGTCCATGAGGAGATCTGGGATCTGTCTGGTCCATGAGGAGATCGGGGATCTGTCTCTGTCTGGTCCATGAGGAGATCTGTCTCTGTCTGGTCCATGAGGAGATCGGGGATCTGTCTCTGTCTGGTCCATGAGGAGATCGGGGATCTGTCTCTGTCTGGTCCATGAGGAGATCGGGGATCTGTCTCTGTCTGGTCTGGTCCATGAGGAGATCGGGGATCTGTCTCTGTCTGGTCCATGAGGAGATCGGGGATCTGTCTCTGTCTGGTCCATGAGGAGATCGGGGATCTGTCTCTGTCTGGTCCATGAGGAGATCGGGGATCTGTCTCTGTCTGGTCCATGAGGAGATCGGGGATCTGTCTCTGTCTGGTCCATGAGGAGATCGGGGATCTGTCTGGTCCATGAGGAGATCTGGGATCTGTCTCTGTCTGGTCCATGAGGAGATCGGGGATCTGTCTCTGTCTGGTCCATGAGGAGATCTGGGATCTGTCTGGTCCATGAGGAGATCGGGGATCTGTCTCTGTCTGGTCCATGAGGAGATCTGTCTCTGTCTGGTCCATGAGGAGATCGGGGATCTGTCTCTGTCTGGGGATCTGTCTCTGTCTGGTCCATGAGGAGATCGGGGATCTGTCTCTGTCTGGTCCATGAGGAGATCTGGGATCTGTCTGGTCCATGAGGAGATCTGTCTCTGTCTGGTCCATGAGGAGATCGGGGATCTGTCTCTGTCTGGTCCATGAGGAGATCGGGGATCTGTCTCTGTCTGGTCCATGAGGAGATCGGGGATCTGTCTCTGTCTGGTCCATAAGGAGATCGGGGATCTGTCTCTGTCTGGTCCATGAGGAGATCGGGGATCTGTCTCTGTCTGGTCCATGAGGAGATCGGGGATCTGTCTCTGTCTGGTCCATGAGGAGATCGGGGATCTGTCTCTGTCTGGTCCATGAGGAGATCGGGGATCTGTCTCTGTCTGGTCCATGAGGAGATCGGGGATCTGTCTCTGTCTGGTCCATGAGGAGATCGGGGATCTGTCTCTGTCTGGTCCATGAGGAGATCGGGGATCTGTCTCTGTCTGGTCCATGAGGAGATCTGGGATCTGTCTGGTCTGGTCCATGAGGAGATCGGGATCTGTCTCTGTCTGGTCCATGAGGAGATCTGGGATCTGTCTGGTCCATAAGGAGATCGGGATCTGTCTCTGTCTGGTCCATGAGGAGATCTGGGGATCTGTCTGGTCCATGAGGAGATCGGGATCTGTCTCTGTCTGGTCCATGAGGAGATCGGGATCTGTCTCTGTCTGGTCCATGAGGAGATCGGGATCTGTCTCTGTCTGGTCCATGAGGAGATCTGGGATCTGTCTCTGTCTGGTCCATGAGGAGATCGGGATCTGTCTCTGTCTGGTCCATGAGGAGATCGGGATCTGTCTCTGTCTGGTCCATGAGGAGATCGGGATCTGTCTCTGTCTGGTCCATGAGGAGATCGGGGATCTGTCTCTGTCTGGTCCATGAGGAGATCTGGGATCTGTCTGGTCCATAAGGAGATCGGGGATCTGTCTCTGGTCCATGAGGAGATCTGGGATCTGTCTGGTCCATAAGGAGATCGGGGATCTGTCTCTGTCTGGTCCATGAGGAGATCTGGGATCTGTCTGGTCCATAAGGAGATCGGGGATCTGTCTCTGTCTGGTCCATGAGGAGATCGGGGATCTGTCTCTGTCTGGTCCATGAGGAGATCGGGGATCTGTCTCTGTCTGGTCCATGAGGAGATTGGGATCTGTCTCTGTCTGGTCCATGAGGAGATCGGGGATCTGTCTCTGTCTGGTCCATGAGGAGATCTGGGATCTGTCTCTGTCTGGTCCATGAGGAGATCGGGGATCTGTCTCTGTCTGGTCCATGAGGAGATCGGGGATCTGTCTCTGTCTGGTCCATGAGGAGATCGGGGATCTGTCTCTGTCTGGTCCATGAGGAGATCGGGGATCTGTCTCTGTCTGGTCCATGAGGAGATCTGGGATCTGTCTGGTCCATAAGGAGATCGGGGATCTGTCTCTGTCTGGTCCATGAGGAGATCTGGGATCTGTCTGGTCCATAAGGAGATCGGGGATCTGTCTCTGTCTGGTCCATGAGGAGATCGGGGATCTGTCTCTGTCTGGTCCATGAGGATCTGTCTCTGTCTGGTCCATGAGGAGATCGGGGATCTGTCTCTGTCTGGTCCATGAGGAGATCGGGGATCTGTCTCTGTCTGGTCCATGAGGAGATTGGGATCTGTCTCTGTCTGGTCCATGAGGAGATCGGGGATCTGTCTCTGTCTGGTCCATGAGGAGATCTGGGATCTGTCTCTGTCTGGTCCATGAGGAGATCTGGGATCTGTCTGGTCCATGAGGAGATCTGGGATCTGTCTCTGTCTGGTCCATGAGGAGATCTGGGATCTGTCTGGTCCATGAGGAGATCTGGGATCTGTCTCTGTCTGATCCATGAGGAGATCTGGGATCTGTCTCTGTCTTGTCCATGAGCAGATCTGGGATCTGTCTCTGTCTGATCCATGAGGAGATCTGGGATCTGTCTCTGTCTGGTCCATGAGGAGATCTGGGATCTGTCTCTGTCTGGTCCATGAGGAGATCTGGGATCTGTCTGATCCATGAGGAGATCTGGGATCTGTCTGGTCCATGAGGAGATCTGGGATCTGTCTGGTCCATGAGGAGATCTGGGATCTGTCTCTGTCTGATCCATGAGGAGATCTGGGATCTGTCTCTGTCTTGTCCATGAGCAGATCTGGGATCTGTCTCTGTCTGATCCATGAGGAGATCTGGGATCTGTCTCTGTCTGGTCCATGAGGAGATCTGGGATCTGTCTCTGTCTGGTCCATGAGGAGATCTGGGATCTGTCTCTGTCTGGTCCATGAGGAGATCTGGGATCTGTCTCTGTCTGGTCCATGAGGAGATCTGGGATCTGTCTGGTCCATGAGGAGATTGGGGATCTGTCTCTGTCTGGTCCATGAGGAGATCTGGGATCTGTCTCTGTCTGGTCCATGAGGAGATCGGGGATCTGTCTGGTCCATGAGGAGATCTGGGATCTGTCTCTGTCTGTTCCATGAGGAGATCTGGGATCTGTCTGATCCATGAGGAGATCTGGGATCTGTCTGGTCCATGAGGAGATCTGGGATCGGGATCTGTCTGGTCCATGAGGAGATCTGGGATCTGTCTCTGTCTTGTCCATGAGCAGATCTGGGATCTGTCTCTGTCCATGAGCAGATCTGGGATCTGTCTCTGTCTGATCCATGAGGAGATCTGGGATCTGTCTCTGTCTGGTCCATGAGGAGATCGGGGATCTGTCTCTGTCTGGTCCATGAGGAGATCGGGGATCTGTCTCTGTCTGGTCCATGAGGAGATCGGGGATATGTCTCTGTCTGGTCCATGAGGAGATCTGGGATCTGTCTCTGTCTGGTCCATGAGGAGATCGGGGATCTGTCTCTGTCTGATCCATGAGGAGATCTGGGATCTGTCTCTGTCTGGTCCATGAGGAGATCTGGGATCTGTCTCTGTCTGATCCATGAGGAGATCTGTCTCTGTCTGGTCCATGAGCAGATCGGGGATCTGTCTCTGTCTGGTCCATGAGGAGATCGGGAATCTGTCTCTGTCTGGTCCATGAGGAGATCTGGGATCTGTCTCTGTCTTGTCCATGAGGAGATCTGGGAACTGTCTCTGTCTTGTCCATGAGCAGATCTGGGATCTGTCTCTGTCTGGTCCATGAGGAGATCTGGGATCGGTTTCTGTCTGGTCCATGAGGAGATCGGGGATCTGTCTCTGTCTGGTCTGATCCATGAGGAGATCGGGGATCTGTCTCTGTCTGGTCTGATCCATGAGGAGATCTGGGATCTGTCTCTGTCTGATCCATGAGGAGATCTGGGATCTGTCTGGTCCATGAGGAGATCTGGGATCTGTCTCTGTCTTGTCCATGAGGAGATCTGGGATCTGTCTCTGTCTTGTCCATGAGCAGATCTGGGATCTGTCTCTGTCTGGTCCATGAGGAGATCTGGGATCGGTTTCTGTCTGGTCCATGAGGAGATCGGGGATCTGTCTCTGTCTGGTCTGATCCATGAGGAGATCGGGGATCTGTCTCTGTCTGGTCTGATCCATGAGGAGATCTGGGATCTGTCTCTGTCTGATCCATGAGGAGATCTGGGATCTGTCTCTGTCTGGTCCATGAGGAGATCTGGGATCTGTCTCTGTCTGGTCCATGAGGAGATCTGGGATCTGTCTCTGTCTGGTCCATGAGGAGATCTGGGATCTGTCTCTGTCTGATCCATGAGGAGATCTGTCTCTGTCTGGTCCATGAGCAGATCGGGGATCTGTCTCTGTCTGGTCCATGAGGAGATCTGGGATCTGTCTCTGTCTGGTCCATGAGGAGATCTGGGATCTGTCTCTGTCTTGTCCATGAGGAGATCTGGGATCTGTCTCTCTCTTGTCCATGAGCAGATCTGGGATCTGTCTCTGTCTGGTCCATGAGGAGATCTGGGATCGGTCTCTGTCTGGTCCATGAGGAGATCGGGGATCTGTCTCTGTCTGGTCTGATCCATGAGGAGATCGGGGATCTGTCTCTGTCTGGTCTGATCCATGAGGAGATCTGGGATCTGTCTCTGTCTGATCCATGAGGAGATCTGGGATCTGTCTCTGTCTGGTCCATGAGGAGATCTGGGATCTGTCTCTGTCTGGTCCATGAGGAGATCTGGGATCTGTCTCTGTCTGGTCCATGAGGAGATCTGGGATCTGTCTCTGTCTGGTCCATGAGGAGATCGGGGATCTGTCTCTGTCTGGTCCATGAGGAGATCGGGGATCTGTCCCTGTCTGGTCTGATCCATGAGGAGATCGGGGATCTGTCCCTGTCTGGTCTGATCCATGAGGAGATCTGGGATCTGTCTCTGTCTGGTCTGATCCATGAGGAGATCTGGGATCTGTCTCTGTCTGGTCCATGAGGAGATCTGGGATCTGTCTCTGTCTGATCCATGAGGAGATCTGGGATCTGTCTCTGTCTGGTCTGATCCATGAGGAGATCGGGGATCTGTCTCTGTTTGATCCATGAGGAGATCGGGGATCTGTCTCTGTCTGGTCTGATCCATGAGGAGATCGGGGATCTGGCTCTGTCTGATCCATGAGGAGATCGGGGATCTGGCTCTGTCTGGTCCATGAGGAGATCTGGGATCTGTCTCTGTCTGGTCTGGTCCATGAGGAGATCGGGGAGGGGACTGTGTGGATCTGTCTCTGTCTGGTCTGATCCATGAGGAAATAGGGGAGGGGACTGTGTGGATCTGTCTCTGTCTGGTCTGATCCATGAGGAAATAGGGGAGGGGACTATGTGGATCTGTCTCTGTCTGGTCCACGAGGAAATAGGGGAGGAGATCGGGGATCTGTCTCTGTCTGGTCTGATCCATGAGGAGATCGGGGATCTGTCTCTGTCTGGTCTGATCCATGAGGAGATCTGGGATCTGTCTCTGTCTGATCCATGAGGAGATCTGGGATCTGTCTCTGTATGGTCCATGAGGAGATCTGGGATCTGTCTCTGTCTGGTCCATGAGGAGATCTGGGATCTGTCTCTGTCTGGTCTGATCCATGAGGAAATAGGGGAGGGGACTGTGTGGATCTGTCTCTGTCTGGTCCACGAGGAAATAGGGGAGGGGACTGTGTGGATCTGTCTCTGTTTGGTCCACGAGGAAATAGGGGAGGGGACTGTGTGGATCTGTCTCTGTCTGATCTTTAATTTAAAGACCCTTGCTCCCTTCGGTCTCAACGTAGACTTTGATCTGAAGCCATTCTTGTGATTATTGTGACTTTGCCATTGTAATTGTTTGTAAACTTGTGTAGTCTAAAATGAATCTGTGATCGTATGCTATCCATTTGTTGTTTGTATGCTGTTCTTTGTATGACATTTTGATAATTAACCAATGATATTAGGCCACTCCTGGCCATGATTACAGACACCTGTGTCTTTTGACACTATATAAACGAGTCATCCCGCAGTGTTTGTGATTATACCCTGATGAAGACAGCTTGGCTGTCCAAACGTTGGTAATTACATTATGGCATCTGAGTTCCTAGAGTGTGCGGCTCTCTTTTATTTTCAAGTTTTCTACTCCGCTAGCCAGCACCTAAATAGATGTGCGTTTCTTTTTCTTCTCTAAAGTTCTACTGCATCACGATCATAACAAAAGGTTTTCCTACTATTTTTATAGTTTACAAACATATAAACGCAACATCTTACGTGTTGTTCCCATGTTTCATGAAATTAAAGATCCCAGAAATGTTCCATACACACAAAAAAGCTAATTTCTCTCAAATGTTTTTACACAAAATGTGTTTTACATTCCTGTTAGTGAGCATTTCTCCTTTGCCATCATAGTCCTTTCCCCTGACATTTGGTATATATATCAAGAAGGTGATTAAACAGCATGATCATTACACAGGTGCACCTTGTGCTGGGGACAGCCTATAACATTTATCTTTTGGTCCACTAGTAAATAAAAAATCTACCAGCTACTCATATTTTTTTCACAGCTAAAATTAAAAAAAAAATAAAAATAATTATGAGCTTTGTGATGTTTCTAAAACAATAAATGTATTACTAGGAAGAAGTAATGTGGTATATTGGTAAATTCTTTAATTTAATTGTTTGTGCCCGGAGTCTTTTACCCAAAATATCAAAGATGAGACAAATGTTCACCTGCCCCTATAAGGGCAGGAGGTTACCGTGGTAACGCGTCATGTTTGTGAGATTGATTCTGACACACGTACAAGCGTTACCTTCTCTTCCCTAGCAACTCAAATATAGAAAAACAACCTAGCTTGAACAAAACAATTTATTTAGCCCAAAAAAATACAACGACACAAAGTCTCACTAAGGTAGACTTTCCTTTCAAGTACATTTAAGCCAACTTTTATGCTTGTGCGCAGCGCTTCTACAAATGACTATTTCACTCAGTACTTCCACGTGCGAACAGCCCCGAGCCAGGCAGTGTTGCAGCGCGAGGTGGGATTGGTTATATAGGATTCATAGTTGTTTTGATTCATTTACCAGCTATGAAACAAAATGGCAGAAATACTTTGAAAACAGCTACTGCAGCATTTATTTTACTATAAATTTGATCATACTTGACTTTTTATTCACAAATGCAAATGAAATGCTCACACTGTAGAGCCCTGACCACCTGCCAACATGGCTGCTGAAATAGACACCAATGCCAAAATCTGCCTGCATTTTGGCAGGTTGTGGTGTTCGTTTTAGGCCCTGGATGGGAACAATAAAAGGCCACTCTAAAATATGTAGTTTTGTCACACAACACAATGCCACAGATGTCTCACATTGAGGGAGTGTGCAATTGGCATGCTGACTGCAGGAATGTCCACCAGAGCGAATTGACCTCCACATCCGGCTTCTTCACCCATTGGGGGTGGTCTGAGACCAGCCACCCAGACAGCTGATGAAACTGTGGGTTTTCACAACTGAAGAATTTCTGCACAAACTGTCCGAAACCATCTCAGGGAAGCTCATCTGCGTACTCGTCATCCTCACCAGGGTCTTGACCTGACTGCAGTTTGATGTCGTAACCAACTTCAGTGGGAAAATGTTCACCATTGATGGCTACATCTTCACGGATGAATTCCGGTTTCAACCGTACCGGAACTGGAACATGCTGTCAGACAGTGTGTGCCTCATGGTGGGGTTATGGTTTGGGCAGGCATAAACTATGGACAACGAACACAATTGCATTTTTACCAATGGCACATTTGAATGCACAGTGATGCCGTGGCGAGATCCTGAGGCTCATTGTCGTGCCATTCATCTTCCTCCATCACCTCATGTTGCAGCATGATAATGCACGGTCCCATGTCGCTAGGATATGTACACAATTCCTGGAAGCTGAAAATGTCCCAGTTCTTCCATGGCCTGCATACTCACCAGACATGTCACCCATTGAGCATGTTTGGGATGCTCTGGATCGACGTGCATGACACTGTTCCAGTTCCCGCCAAAATATCCAGCAACTTCGCCCAAGCCGTTGAAGAGGAGTGGGACAACATTCCACAGACCACAATCAACAGCCTGATCAACTCTATGAGAAGGAGATCTGTGTCGCGCTGCATGAGGCAAATGGTGGTCACACCAGATACTGACTGTGTTTCTGATCCACTCCCCTACCTTTAAAAATAATTGAAGGTATCTTTGACGGATGCGTATTTGTATTCCCAGTCGTGTGAAATCCATAGATTAGGGCTAATTAGATTAATTAATTTAGTTAATTCCTAACTGTAGCTCAGTAAAATCTTTGAAATTGTTGCGTTTTTATAAACTTTATTATTCTCTCCCCTCTTTTCCCGCTTCTCTCTACTCCTCTCTCCTTCTCTCTACTCCTCTCTCCTCTCTCGGCCTCTCCTTCTCTCTACTCCTCTCTCCTCTCTCGGCCTCTCTCTCTCCTCTCTCTCTCCCCTCTCTCTCTTCTCTCTACTCCTCTCTCCTCTCTCGGCCTCTCTCTCTCCCTCTCTCGGGCCTCTCTCCTTCTCTCTCTCTCCTCTCTCGGCCTCTCTTCTCTCTCTCCTCTCTCCTCTCTCGGCCTCTCTCCTTCTCTCTTTCTCTCCTCTCTCTCTCCTCTCTCGGCCTCTCTCCTTCTCTCTACTCCTCTCTCCTCTCTCGGCCTCTCTCCTTCTCTCTACTCCTCTCTCGGCCTCTCTCCTTCTCTCTACTCCTTCTCTCCTCTCTCGGCCTCTCTCCTCTCTCGGCCTCTCTCCTTCTCTCTACTCCTCTCTCCTCTCTCGGCCTCTCTCCTTCTCTCTACTCCTCTCTCCTCTCTCGGCCTCTCCTTCTCTCTACTCCTCTCTCCTCTCTCGGCCTCTCTCCTTCTCTCTACTCCTCTCTCCTCTCTCGGCCTCTCTCCTTCTCTCTACTCCTCTCTCCTCTCTCGGCCTCTCTTTCTCTCTACTCCACTCTCCTCTCTCGGCCTCTCTCCTTCTCTCTACTCCTCTCTCCTTCTCTCTACTCCTCTCTCCTCTCTCGGCCTCTCTCCTGCTCTCTTCTCCTCTCTCGGCCTCTCTCCTTCTCTACTCCTCTCTCCTCTCTCGGCCTCTCTCCTTCTCTCTACTCCTCTCTCGGCCTCTCTCCTTCTCTCTACTCCTCTCCTCTCTCGTTCTCTCTACTCCTCTCTCCTTCTCTCTACTCCTCTCTCGGCCTCTCTCCTTCTCTCTACTCCTCTCTCCTTCTCTCTACTCCCTCTCCTCTCTCGGCCTCTCTCCTTCTCTCTTCTCTCTACTCCTCTCTCCTCTCTCGGCCTCTCTTCTCTCTCCTCTCCTCTCTCGGCCTCTCTCTCTCTCCTCTCTCCTCTCTCGGCCTCTCTCCTTCTCTCTCTCCTCTCTCTCTCGGCCTCTCTCCTTCTCTACTCCTCTCTCCTCTCTCGGCCTCTCTCCTTCTCTCTACTCCTCTCTCCGCCTCTCTCCTCTCTCCTCTCTCTCTCTCTACTCCTCTCCTCTCTCGTTCTCTCTACTCCTCTCTCCTTCTCTCTACTCCTCTCTCGGCCTCTCTCCTTCTCTCTACTCCTCTCCTCTCTCGTCCGCTCTCCTCTCCTTCTTTCTCGTCCTCTCTCCTTCTTTCTCGTCCTTTCTCCTCTCTCGTCCTCTCCTCCTCTCTCCTCTCCTCTCTCTCTCCTTCTCTTCTCTCTCTCCCTTCTTTCTCATCTTCTCTCTCCTCTCTCTCCTTCCTCTCCTTCTCTCTCGCTCTCCTCTCCTCTTTCTCTCCTTCTCTCTCCTCTCCTCCTCTCTCCTCTCTCCTTCTCTCTCCTCTCTCTCCTCCTCTCCTCCTCTCTACTCCTCTCTCGTCCTCTCCTCCTCTCTCCTTCTCTCTCGTCCTCTCTCCCTTCTTTCCCCCCTTCTTTCTTGTCCTCTCTCCTTCTCTCTACTCCTCTCCTCTCTCTACTCCTCTCTCGTCCTTTCTCCTTCTCTCTACTCTCTCGTCCTCTCCTCTCTCCATTCTTTCCCCCCTTCTTTCTCGTCCTTTCTCCCTTCTTTCCCCCCGTCTTTCTCATCCTCTCCTAGCTGCTGTCTCCAGAGGATTTGGTGAATGCCTGTAAGATGTTTGAGTCGCTGAAGCAACCACTGAGGTCAGTGTGTGTGTGTGTGTGTCATAGAGGAATCGGCCGAGCTCTTCCTGTTTGACTTCCTGTTGTTGGAGGCAGTTTCCTGTGGCCGTGTCACTTCCTGCCCCTTCCCAGAGATTCAAAAGAAAACAGAGAATTCAGACCCAGGCCACTTTCCAATTGTTTTCCTATTTCCTATATAGTGCACTACTTTTGACCAGGGCCCATAGGGTTGTTTTCAAAAGTAGTGCACTATATAGGGAATGGGGTGCTGTTTGGGACTCATTCCTGGTCCTTCTACTTACTTGCTTAAAATGAAAACCTACTGACTCTGTGTTAGAGCAACAGGAAAACCATTGTAGTGGAACAACTGTCTAAAAGACAGACTGTTTTCTACCATGTTCACTGTGTTACTTTACCAACTCTGATAAACTTCATTCTTTTCATTTCCATCACCCCCTTATTTCTCCCACCTTTTATCTTCTCCTCTCCCTCCGTCCCCCCTCTCTCTCTCTCTCTCTCTCTGTCTCTCTCTCACCCTCTCTCTCTCTCTCTCTCTCTGTCTCTCTGTCTC